>NC_092252.1:21177091-21232091 GCF_036320965.1 Panulirus ornatus | reverse complement strand
GGTCCTGAGCCCTGAGCACCCATACTGACCCTGGCCCTGAGCAACCATACTGACCCTGGCCTGAGCCCTGAAGTACCCATACTAACCCTGGTCCTAAGTACCTATACTGACCTGGCCTGAGCCCTGAGCACCCATACTGACCCTGGTCCTGAGTACCTATACTGAACCTGGCCTGAGCCCTGAGCACCCATACTGACCCTGGCCCTGAGCAACCATACTGACCCTGGCCTGAGCCCTGAGCATCCATGCTGACCCTGGCCTGAGCCCTGAGCACCCATACTGACCCTGGTCTGAGCCCTGAGCACCCATACTGACCCTGGCCTGAGCCCTGAGCACCCATACTGACCCTGGCCCTGAGCCCTGAGCACCCATACTGTCCCTGGCCTGAGCCCTAAGCATCCATACTGACCCTGGCCCTGAGCCCTGAGCACCCATACTGACCCTGACCTGAGCCCTGAGCACCCATACTGACCCTGGTCCTGGTACCTATACTGAACCTGGCCTGAGCCCTGAGCACCCATACTGACCCTGGCCCTGAGCAACCATACTGACCCTGGCCTGAGCCCTGAGCATCCATGCTGACCCTGGCCTGAGCCCTGAGGAGCCATACTGACCCTGGTCTGAGCCCTGAGCACCCATACTGACCCTGGCCTGAGCCCAGAGCACCCATACTGACCCTGACCTGAGCCCTGAGCACCCATACTGACCCTGGCCTGAGCCCTGAGCACCCATACTGACCCTGGCCTGAGCCCTGAGCACCCATACTGACCCTGGCCTGAGCCCTGAGGAGCCATACTGACCCTGGTCTGAGCCCTGAGCACCCATACTGACCCTGGCCTGAGCCCTGAGCACCCATACTGACCCTGGCCTGAGCCCTGAGCACCCATACTGAGCCTGACCTGAGCCCTGAGCACCCATACTGAGCCTGGTCCTGGCCTACTGACCTTGGCTTTACCGAAGGGGATGAACTCTAGGTCGATGATGTCGTGGAGGTCGTGCCAGGCTGGTAACAGTTGGTTGGAGAAGAAGTTCTTGGAGTCGGGACAGAGCGCCTCGTAGTAGACTGCCACCTTAACCCGACCACCAGCCACACCTGACACCTACCGGGCACAAGAAGGAGATTACAGTGACGTACCACCTGCTGTGGGGGAGACACTGTTACCACCTGCTGTGGGGGAGACACTGTTACCACCTGCTGTGGGGGAGACACTGTTACCACCTGCTGTGGGGGAGACACAGGTACTGTTACCAGGTGGTGTGGGGGAGACACAGGTACTGTTACCAGACGGTGTGAGGGAGACACAGGTAGTTAACAGCTGATGTGGGGGAGACACTGTTACCACCTGCTGTGGGGGAGACACAGTTACTGTTACCAGCTGCTGTGGGGGAGACACAGGTACTGTTACCAGCAGGTGTGAGGGAGAGACAGGTAGTGTTACCAGGTGGCGTCGAGGAGATAATGTATATATTGTATCTAAACAACATATATATATATATATATATATATATATATATATATATATATATATATATATATATATATATATATATATATATATATATATATATATATATATATATATATATATATATTTTTTTTTTTTTTTTTTTTTTTTTTTTTTTTACTTTGTCGCTGTCTCCCGCGTTTGCGAGGTAGCGCAAGGAAACAGACGAAAGAAATGGCCCAACCCCCCCCATACACATGTACATACACACGTCCACACACGCAAATATACATACCTACACAGCTTTCCATGGTTTACCCCAGACGCTTCACATGCCTTGATTCAATCCACTGATAGCACGTCAACCCCTGTATACCACATCGCTCCAATTCACTCTATTCCTTGCCCTCCTTTCACCCTCCTGCATGTTCAGGCCCCGATCACACAAAATCCTTTTCACTCCATCTTTCCACCTCCAATTTGGTCTCCCTCTTCTCCTCGTTCCCTCCACCTCCGACACATATATCCTCTTGGTCAATCTTTCCTCACTCATTCTCTCCATGTGCCCAAACCATTTCAAAACACCCTCTTCTGCTCTCTCAACCACGCTCTTTTTATTTCCACACATCTCTCTTACCCTTACGTTACTTACTCGATCAAACCACCTCACACCACACATTGTCCTCAAACATCTCATTTCCAGCACATCCATCCTCCTGCGCACAACTCTATCCATAGCCCACGCCTCGCAACCATACAACATTGTTGGAACTACTATTCCTTCAAACATACCCATTTTTGCTTTCCGGGATAATGTTCTCGACTTCCACACATTTTTCAAGGCTCCCAAAATTTTCGCCCCCTCCCCCACCCTATGATCCACTTCCGCTTCCATGGTTCCATCCGCTGACAGATCCACTCCCAGATATCTAAAACACTTCACTTCCTCCAGCCTCTCACCATTCAAACTCACCTCCCAATTGACTTGACCCTCAACCCTACTGTACCTAATAACCTTGCTCTCATTGACATTTACTCTTAACTTTCTTCTTCCACACACTTTACCAAACTCCGTCACCAGCTTCTGCAGTTTCTCACATGAATCCGCCACCAGCGCTGTATCATCAGCGAACAACAACTGACTCACTTCCCAAGCTCTCTCATCCCCAACAGACTTCATACTTGCCCCTCTTTCCAAAACTCTTGCATTTACCTCCCTAACAACCCCATCCATAAACAAATTAAACAACCATGGAGACATCACACACCCCTGCCGCAAACCTACATTCACTGAGAACCAATCACTTTCCTCTCTTCCTACACGTACACATGCCTTACATCCTCGATAAAAACTTTTCGCTGCTTCTAACAACTTGCCTCCCACACCATATATTCTTAATACCTTCCACAGAGCATCTCTATCAACTCTATCATATGCCTTCTCCAGATCCATAAATGCTACATACAAATCCATTTGCTTTTCTAAGTATTTCTCACATACATTCTTCAAAGCAAACACCTGATCCACACATCCTCTACCACTTCTGAAACCACACTGCTCTTCCCCAATCTGATGCTCTGTACATGCCTTCACCCTCTCAATCAATACCCTCCCATATAATTTACCAGGAATACTCAACAAACTTATACCTCTGTAATTTGAGCACTCACTCTTATCCCCTTTGCCTTTGTACAATGGCACTATGCAAGCATTCCGCCAATCCTCAGGCACCTCACCATGAGTCATACATACATTAAATAACCTTACCAACCAGTCAACAATACAGTCACCCCCTTTTTTAATAAATTCCACTGCAATACCATCCAAACCTGCTGCCTTGCCGGCTTTCATCTTCCGCAAAGCTTTTACTACCTCTTCTCTGTTTACCAAATCATTTTCCCTAACCCTCTCACTTTGCACACCACCTCGACCCAAACACCCTATATCTGCCACTCTGTCATCAGACACATTCAACAAACCTTCAAAATACTCATTCCATCTCCTTCTCACATCACCACTACTTGTTATCACCTCCCCATTTACGCCCTTTACTGAAGTTCCCATTTGCTCCCTTGTCTTACGCACCCTATTTACCTCCTTCCAGAACATCTTTTTATTCTCCCTAAAATTTACTGATAGTCTCTCACCCCAACTCTCATTTGCCCTTTTTTTCACCTCTTGCACCTTTCTCTTGACCTCCTGTCTCTTTCTTTTATACTTCTCCCACTCAATTGCATTTTTTCCCTGCAAAAATCGTCCAAATGCCTCTCTCTTCTCTTTCACTAATACTCTTACTTCTTCATCCCACCACTCACTACCCTTTCTAAACAGCCCACCTCCCACTCTTCTCATGCCACAAGCATCTTTTGCGCAATCCA
The DNA here is from genome assembly GCF_036320965.1 of Panulirus ornatus. Lineage (NCBI taxonomy): Eukaryota > Metazoa > Arthropoda > Malacostraca > Decapoda > Palinuridae > Panulirus > Panulirus ornatus. The sequence goes on along the minus strand of NC_092252.1, from coordinate 21,228,267 downwards.
TCACTGATTCCCTAAATACATCCCATTCCTCCCCCACTCCCCTTACTTCCATTGTTCTCACCTTTTTCCATTCTGTACACAGTCTCTCCTGATACTTCTTCACACAGGTCTCCTTCCCAAGCTCACTTACTCTCACCACCTTCTTCACCCCAACATTCACTCTTCTTTTCTGAAAACCCATACTAATCTTCACCTTAGCCTCCACAAGATAATGATCAGACATCCCTCCAGTTGCACCTCTCAGCACATTGACATCCAAAAGTCTCTCTTTCGCACGCCTGTCCATTAACACGTAATCCAATAACGCTCTCTGGCCATCTCTCCTACTTACATAAGTATACTTATACCGGGTTATAGTGATGGGTGATTTGAATGCAAAGGTGAGTAATGTGGCAGTTGAGGGAATAATTGGTATCCATGGGGTGTTCAGTGTTGTAAATGGAAATGGTGAAGAGCTTGTAGATTTATGTGCTGAAAAAGGACTGATGATTGGGAATATATATATATATATATATATATATATATATATATATATATATATATATATATATATATATATATATATATATATATATATTCATTTATTTATTTATTTTGCTTTGTCGCTGTCTCCCGCGTTTGCGAGGTAGTGCAAGGAAACAGACGAAAGAAATGGCCCAACCCACCCACATACACATGTATATACATACACGTCCACACACGCAAATAAACATACCCATACATCTCATTGTACACATATATATACATACATAGACATACATATATACAGAGCACATAATTCACACTGCCTTTATTCATTCCCATCGCCACCTCGCCACACATGGAATAACATCCCCCTCCCCCCTCATGTGTGCGAGGTAGCGCTAGGAAAAGACAACAAAGGCCCCATTCGTTCACACTCAGTCTCTAGCTGTCATGTTATAATGCCCGAAACCACAGCTCCCTTTCCACATCCAGGCCCCACAGAACTTTCCATGGTTTACCCCAGACGCTTCACATGCCCTGATTCAATTCAGTGACAGCACGTCTACCCCGGTATACCACATCGATCCAATTCACTCTATTCCTTGCCCGCCTTTCACCCTCCTGCATGTTCAGGCCCCGATCACTCAAAATCTTTTTCACTCCATCTTTCAACCTCCAATTTGGTCTCCCACTTCTCGTTCCCTCCACCTCCGACACATATATCCTCTTGGTCAATTTTTATTCACTCATTCTCTCCATGTGCCCAAACCATTTCAAAACACCCTCCTCTGCTCTCTCAACCACGCTCTTTTTATTTCTACACATCTCTCTTACCCTTACTGTACTTACTCGATCAAACCATCTCACACCACACATTGTCCTCAAACATCTCATTTCCAGCACATCCATCCTCCTGCGCACAACTCTATCCATAGCCCACGCCTCGCAACCATACAACATTGTTGGAACCACTATTCCTTCAAACATAGCCATACATACATATATATATATATATATATATATATATATATATATATATATATATATATATATAAACAAGTAATGTGTCTAAACGTTTAATGTGAACAAAAATGTATCTGCACAGCTAATGTATCTAAGCAGCCCATAACAATCGTGTCCCTGAAGGTCCATAACAACCCGTCCCTGAAGGTCCATAACAATCGTGTCCCTGAAGGTCCATAACAACCCGTCCCTGAAGGTCCATAACAATCGTGTCCCTGAAGGTCCATAACAACCCGTCCCTGAAGGTCCATAACAACCCGTCCCTGAAGGTCCATAACAACCCGTCCCTGAAGGTCCATAACAACCCGTCCCTGAAGGTCCATAACAATCGTGTCCCTGAAGGTCCATAACAACCCGTCCCTGAAGGTCCATAACAATCGTGTCCCTGAAGGTCCATAACAACCCGTCCCTGAAGGTCCATAACAATCGTGTCCCTGAAGGTCCATAACAACCGTGTCCCTGAAGGTCCATAACAACCCGTCCCTGAAGGTCCATAACAACCGTGTCCCTGAAGGTCCATAACAACCCGTCCCTGAAGGTCCATAACAACCCGTCCCTGAAGGTCCATAACAATCGTGTCCCTGAAGGTCCATAACAACCCGTCCCTGAAGGTCCATAACAATCGTGTCCCTGAAGGTCCATAACAACCCGTCCCTGAAGGTCCATAACAATCGTGTCCCTGAAGGTCCATAACAACCGTGTCCCTGAAGGTCCATAACAACCCGTCCCTGAAGGTCCATAACAACCGTGTCCCTGAAGGTCCATAACAACCCGTCCCTGAAGGTCCATAACAACCCGTCCCTGAAGGTCCATAACAACCCGTCCCTGAAGGTCCATAACAACCGTGTCCCTGAAGGTCCATAACAACCCGTCCCTGAAGGTCCATAACAACCCGTCCCTGAAGGTCCATAACAACCCGTGTCCCTGAAGGTCCATAACAACCCGTCCCTGAAGGTCCATAACAACCGTGTCCCTGAAGGTCCATAACAACCCGTGTCCCTGAAGGTCCATAACAACCCGTCCCTGAAGGTCCATAACAACCCGTCCCTGAAGGTCCATAACAACCGTGTCCCTGAAGGTCCATAACAACCGTGTCCCTGAAGGTCCATAACAACCGTGTCCCTGAAGGTCCATAACAACCCGTCCCTGAAGGTCCATAACAACCCGTCCCTGAAGGTCCATAACAACCCGTCCCTGAAGGTCCATAACAACCCGTCCCTGAAGGTCCATAACAACCCGTGTCCCTGAAGGTCCATAACAACCCGTCCCTGAAGGTCCATAACAACCCGTCCCTGAAGGTCCATAACAACCGTGTCCCTGAAGGTCCATAACAACCCGTCCCTGAAGGTCCATAACAACCGTGTCCCTGAAGGTCCATAACAACCCGTCCCTGAAGGTCCATAACAACCCGTCCCTGAAGGTCCATAACAACCGTGTCCCTGAAGGTCCACAATAACCCTGCCATAACCTTGTGTTCCTACAGATGTGTTACAACAATTCCGTCCGTCAGGAAGTATGCAAACTGTGTTGAGACCCAAACAACAAGTACATCTTATGGATCACACAAAAAAGCCCTTAAAATCCCGCAACCACCTGGTCGTTAAGGTCCCACAACAACCACAACCAGCCATCCCCTGGTCCCTGGCAAGACCCCGGGCCAACATGACCACACAAAACACACTCCTGAACACCTCGAGACAACCTGGCTCCCGGCCCTCCCTCCCTGCTCCTGCACCACCTCCCTGCTCCTGCACCACCTCCCTCCTGCACCACCTCCCTCCTGCACCACCTCCCTCCCTGCTCCTGCACCACCTCCCTCCTGCACCACCTCCCTGCCTGCTCCTGCACCACCTCCCTCCTGCACCACCTCCCTCCCTGCTCCTGCACCACCTCCCTCCCTGCTCCTGCACCACCTCCCTCCTGCACCACCTCCCTCCCTGCTCCTGCACCACCTCCCTCCTGCACCACCTCCCTCCCTGCTCCTGCACCACCTCCCTCCCTGCTCCTGCACCACCTCCCTGCCTGCTCCTGCACCACCTCCCTCCTGCACCACCTCCCTCCTGCACCACCTCCCTCCTGCACCACCTCCCTCCCTGCTCCTGCACCACCTCCCTCCCTGCTCCTGCACCACCTCCCTCCTGCACCACCTCCCTCCCTGCTCCTGCACCACCTCCCTCCCTGCTCCTGCACCACCTCCCTCCCTGCTCCTGCACCACCTCCCTCCCTGCTCCTGCACCACCTCCCTGCCTGCTCCTGCACCACCTCCCTCCTGCACCACCTCCCTCCTGCACCACCTCCCTCCCTGCTCCTGCACCACCTCCCTGCCTGCTCCTGCACCACCTCCCTCCCTGCTCCTGCACCACCTCCCTGCCTGCTCCTGCACCACCTCCCTCCCTGCTCCTGCACCACCTCCCTCCCTGCTCCTGCACCACCTCCCTCCCTGCTCCTGCACCACCTCCCTCCTGCACCACCTCCCTCCCTGCTCCTGCACCACCTCCCTCCCTGCTCCTGCACCACCTCCCTCCCTGCACCACCTCCCTCCTGCACCACCTCCCTCCCTGCTCCTGCACCACCTCCCTCCTGCACCACCTCCCTCCCTGCTCCACCGTCATGGACGGAGGAGCGCTACATATAGACCCACAAGACAACAACGTCCAGGCTTGCGAGCAGTTCCTCACTGCCTCCCGGGAAGGTGGACATCACAAGACGTGCACACACGTCAGTCAGGCAAGTGTTCTTCTGCGGGTGAGGGAGGAACGGTACACAGCTGCAGGAGCAACTCACCCGTTACCTGGACATGTGAGGGAGGGGACGACGCAGGTGAACGAGACAACGTTGAGACGAGAACGGGAAGACGGAGGACAAGACGAGAACATCTACTGTCGAGAGAACAACAAGTCGGCGACTGACCACAGCAATGTGGCAGCCACGGCGGCGACCTTGTGAGCGGACAACAAAAACATGCTACTTCGTGCGGGACACACCCAAGTGTGGGCAGGAGGCTTGGGTGGAGATGGGGTAGTTTTAAGGGTAGGACGGAAAGGGCAATGTTCAGGGGAGCAGGAAGGGCTTCAGGGTAAGTGAAGGGGTACGTGGGAGAGTCAGATAACAGAAATCGTAATGGTATACCACGAGGCTGGAGGGCAGTAATATAAACCCATGATGTATATAGATGAAGAGATTTATACTGACGAGTCGTCTTAAACCCACGGGGTCTGGGATCGAGCCTTGTGGTACGCCACTAGGTCAGCTGAGGCAGCAGTTTGACGCTTCGCTCTCTAGTTCCACTCCTTGTTCCCCATCTGTGCGGAAGTCTGCTGGCCAGAGGCATACAGCGTTGCCTAAGAAATGTGATCTATCTTAACGTAATGATCTGATGTGTATTACTTTGCCAGCAGCTTCCTGGAGATGTATATAATGTGATGACCAGTCATGTACATTCCTCTGAACCTGTCATGTTAGTTATAATCAAGTTGATAATATGCAATCGTGTCTATGCTAATGGAATCCCATTTAGTCATCTGTGTAGCCACTGATATTCGTAAATATACCTTCAGTTTTATCGTTAACTTTGGAAATCTTCCGTCACAACACTGTACCACACAGAACACATCTCCATAAACTGAATCAAATGGATCGTAGAATGTCGGACTGACTTATAGGTTAAAAACACCAAGTAGGTTCACCACAACACACACTAGCTTCTCGACCCCATTCCATCTATGACCAACCAACACGGGTTGACTGCAGACGCGTCTCATACAAGAAATCTCAACATTTTCCGACGATATGAAATGACGAAACTAAGATGCACACAAGGAAGGTGGACGGCTCTTCAGGACTTGATTTCGACAATACTAATTGATCCCATGATTATAATAATCTCACAGTTTACCTCAAATCGAAGTGAGACTATGAAGTGTGGTGTGGTGTGTAGTGGTGTGGTGTGGTAGTGTAGTGTGGTGTGGTGTGATAGTGTAGTGTGGTGTGGTAGTGTACTGTGGTGTGGTGTGGTAGTGTAGTGTGGTGTGGTAGTGTACTGTGGTGTGGTGTGGTAGTGTAGTGTGGTGTGGTAGTGTAGTGTGGTGTGGTAGTGTACTGTGGTGTGGTGTGGTAGTGTGGTGTGGTGTGGTAGTGTAGTGTGGTGTGGTGTGGTGTGGTAGTGTGGTAGTGTAGTGTGGTGTGGTAGTGTGGTGTGGTGTGGTAGTGTAGTGTGGTGTGGTGTGGTAGTGTAGTGTGGTGTGGTGTGGTGTGGTGGTGTGGTAGTGTAGTGTGGTGTGGTAGTGTGGTGTGGTGTGGTGTGGTAGTGTGGTGTGGTGTGGTGTGGTAGTGTAGTGTGGTGTGGTAGTGTAGTGTGGTGTGGTGTGGTAGTGTAGTGTGGTGTGGTAGTGTAGTGTGGTGTGGTAGTGTAGTGTGGTGTGGTAGTGTGGTGTGGTGTGGTAGTGTAGTGTGGTGTGGTAGTGTAGTGTAGTGTGGTAGTGTAGTGTGGTGTGGTAGTGTAGTGTGGTGTGGTAGTGTAGTGGTGTGGTGTGGTAGTGTAGTGTGGTGTGGTGTGTAGTGGTGTGGTGTGGTAGTGTAGTGTGGTGTGGTAGTGTAGTGTGGTGTGGTAGTGTAGTGTAGTGTGGTGTGGTAGTGTAGTGTGGTGTGGTAGTGTAGTGTGGTGTGGTAGTGTAGTGTGGTGTGGTAGTGTAGTGTGGTGTGGTAGTGTAGTGTGGTGTGGTAGTGTAGTGTAGTGTGGTAGTGTAGTGTGGTGTGGTAGTGTAGTGTGGTGTGGTAGTGTAGTGGTGTGGTGTGGTAGTGTAGTGTGGTGTGGTGTGTAGTGGTGTGGTGTGGTAGTGTAGTGTGGTGTGGTAGTGTAGTGGTGTGGTGTGGTAGTGTAGTGTAGTGTGGTGTGGTAGGGGTGAGGTGTTGACTGAGGAAGGATAAGGAAGCAGGTAGAATGCGTCAGGTCAGGTAGGGTGGCTTGAGGTGGGTGGAGTAGACCCGCCCGCCAACGGTACAATGTGGACGACCCTGACGAGGGAGGGCCTGGCGTGCCCGCCAGCTGAGGTGCCGGATCTCCACAACACACACCTCATACTGCCAGGTGTTGCTCCACCAGCCAGTGATCCAGGCAGGACACTGCACCAGGGAGCAGTGATCCAGGCAGGACACTGCACCAGGGAGCAGTGATCCAGGCAGGACACTGCACCAGGGAGCAGTGATCCAGGCAGGACACTGCACCAGGGAGCAGTGATCCAGGCAGGACACTGCACAAGGGAGCAGTGATCCAGGCAGGACACTGCACCAGGGAGCAGTGATCCAGGCTGGACACTGCACCAGGGAGCAGTGATCCAGGCTGGACACTGCACCAGGGAGCAGTGATCCAGGCAGGACACTGCACCAGGGAGCAGTGATCCAGGCAGGACACTGCACCAGGGAGCAGTGATCCAGGCTGGACACTGCACCAGGGAGCAGTGATCCAGGCTGGACACTGCACCAGGGAGCAGTGATCCAGGCTGGACACTGCACCAGGGAGCAGTGATCCAGGCAGGACACTGCACCAGGGAGCAGTGATCCAGGCAGGACACTGCACCAGGGAGCAGTGATCCAGGCAGGACACTGCACCAGGGAGCAGTGATCTAGGCAGGACACTGCATCAGGGAGCAGTGATCTAGGCAGGACACTGCACCAGGGAGCAGTGATCCAGGCTGGACACTGCACCAGGGAGCAGTGATCCAGGCTGGACACTGCACCAGGGAGCAGTGATCCAGGCAGGACACTGCACCAGGGAGCAGTGATACAGGCAGGACACTGCACCAGGGAGCAGTGATCCAGGCAGGACACTGCACCAGGGAGCAGTGATCCAGGCAGGACACTGCACCAGGGAGCAGTGATCCAGGCAGGACACTGCACCAGGGAGCAGTGATACAGGCAGGAACATATCAACACAACCTCCAGCAGGGATGGACCTGGTTTACACACATAGGACACTGGGATGATGTTTATTGTGGCTGAGATACATGTGTTTATGTGGCAACCTGAACAAGTTTACTAACGTCCAATGCGGTCGTGGGATCGAACTGCAACTCAGAGACGAGGGATCTCAGATGGCAGGAGGTGACGGTGACGAGAGCGGTGCGGTAACTTATTGTCTAACTTCCTGGACGAGACGAAGGAATTGTGGAGTTTGGCAAGACTGGAAGTTGTGGTAATGTTCTGGAGTTCCAGTGGAGGGAGGTAACGTGTCTTGATTCTTGAAATAAATGTAGAGACGACAGCTGGAAGATGTAGTGATGATACTCGAGTGTTCCCTTCAGCTTAGCTTACCCTCCCTAGTGGTGCAGGGCGGCGTGGTGGCCTGCAGTAGGCGGGGTACATGGTCGACCGCGTAGTGTTGGGTAGGTGACCAAACTGGCGAGGGTCAAGTTACTGAAGCTGTTGTGTAGGGCAATGTAGCAGTGAGTGAGGTGTTGAAGGCGCTCACACCGCTGGGAGAGTCGCCTGTATATAGTCAACGAACAATTCCGTCCATTATGACGTCATTCATTATGATCGTTAAGCTTCAACGTCTCATCTTTGTGTCCTGCTGGACGGACGCCCAAGTATCAGAAAGTGGGAAGTGAACATGGTTCCTAGTGGGCGCGCAGCATCATGACGCTCAGCACTGTGCAGTTGTCCAAACCTCAGATGATCGCACTCTTGACGCTGGGAGCCACGTCAACCCCGTCCCACTATGTACGTGACGTGTACGTGTCGCTGTGTGTTCAAATGTGCATGTACGTGTAGCTGTGTACGCAGCTGCACCTGTATATGCCTGTGTGCGAAGTTATTAACAGGTATGTCTTAAGTGTATGTGTTTGATGATGAGTGTGTGTGTGTGTGTGTGTGTGTGTGTGTGTGAGTGGTACCGGACGCCTTTTGCTCGAGGTTACCAAGGGAGCTGAAGCCAGTGGGAGGGTGAGGGTCAGAGGCCGTGGGCACATTACGAAATGTGTGGGTAACGAGGCCACTGTCCTCATGGCGGCCCAACACAGGTGTTGTGTGTGAGTGTGTGTGTACTTGATAGATCCTGTGATGGCGTATCATTGTGTCAGCAATAAAAAGTTTGAGGACGGTTTATCGAGATAGAGTAAGAGATGTGTGATAGTGAGAGGAATATGTGTGAGAGAGCTAAGGAGGAACCAAGGAACAGGTGGAAGGATGGAGTGAAGAACTGAGTAATCGGAGCTATGACATGCAGGAGGGTGTAAGGCGTGCATGGGATACAGCGAATTAGAGCAATGTGGTATACATGGAATGACGTACCGTTACTAGGAGTGAACCAGGGAAGTTGAACCTAGACAGCCATTCGGCTGAAAGTACACAGTTAAGATGTTACAGAAGTGTGAGGTCATAACAGTATATAGATAACTTATCATCGGGTTGAGGGACTGGATGTTTCCACTCTGCACAACACATGAATGAGGTGTGTGTAAAGGGTCAGGTCGGTAGATATACAGAACATTGTACCAGGTAAATATGGTTTGTATATTAAACACTTCGTGACAATTGGTTACACATTAAGTGATCAATATGTACATGTTGATGACGTAACACTTATATTGTATTTACTACGATGTCTGAATACATTTATTGCAACGTGTCCACATTTTGTTCCAGCCTAATCATAGAATAAAGGCTAACCTCCCAATACGGGTAGGTGTAGGGACGCCTGAAGCCCTTGTGATACAGAAACGTTTACAAACACACACACACACACACACACACACACACACACACACACACACACACACACACACACACATACACACACACACACACATACACACACACACACACACACACACACACACACACACACACACACACACACACATACACACACACACACACACACACACACATACACACACACACACACACACACACACATACACCTCGCAATATCTTCTGGACGCCTTCAACTACACACACTCTCACACATACACCTCGCAATATATTCTGGACGGCTTCAACTAACACGGTATTAGTGGCAACAGACATCAGCAAAGCCTTTGACACTATCCCCAGCGCGTCCTCAGATTATAAGTGGCTGGCCATTTTCATAGTTGGCAGCCAAGCCAGAGTCACTCACAGAGGCTTCATCCCTAAAACCCTTAAGCTCTACAGCAATGTTTCCTAGGGAGCATTTCTTTCTCCATCCCTCTCCACTCTCTCTCTTCCTGTGTAACCTCCCGTTACCTCCCTCATACCACAACATGAAGGTCCTTCCATATGCAGACGACCTCACAGTCACGCTACCCTGACACCACTGGAATCCTACAGCGCTACGTTATACAGCTGGAACAATGACTCGCACAGACTCGAATGTCACTTTCTCTACAGAGGTCGTCAGTCACGCTCTTCACCCCAGACACACACACAAGTCCAACCTACACTCCACTCAACTTGACCCCAGACACACACACAAGTCCAACCTACACCTTCCACTTAACTTGACCCCAGACACACACACAAGTCCAACCTACACTCCACTCAACTTGACCCCAGACACACACACAAGTCCAACCTACACCTTCCACTTAACTTGACCCCAGACACACACACAAGTCCAACCAACACCTTCCACTCAACTTGACCCCAGACACACACACAAGTCCAACCTACACTCCACTCAACTTGACCCCAGACACACACACAAGTCCAACCTACACCTTCCACTCAACTTGACCCCAGACACACACACAAGTCCAACCTACACCTTCCACTCAACTTGACCCCAGACACACACACAAGTCAAACCCACACCTTCCACTCAACTTGACCCCAGACACACAGTTAGCCAAGCCAAGTTAACAGTTCGCCAAGCCAGAGACACTCACAAAGGCTTCAACCAAGAATCCTACGTTGATACAGGATATCTTACTGTATACACAGCCAAGAATCCTACGTTGATACAGGATATCTTACTGTATACACAGCCAAGAATCCTACGTTGATACAGGATATCTTACTGTATACACAGCCAAGAATCCTACGATGATACAGGATATCTTACTGTATACACAGACAAGAATCCTACGTTGATACAGGATATCTTACTGTATACACAGCCAAGAATCCTACGTTGATACAGGATATCTTACTGTATACACAGCCAAGAATCCTACGTTGATACAGGATAATTTACTGTATACACAGCCAAGAATCCTACGTTGATACAGGATATCTTACTGTATACACAGCCAAGAATCCTACGTTGATACAGGATATCTTACTGTATACACAGCCAAGAATCCTACGTTGATACAGGATATCTTACTGTATACACAGCCAAGAATCCTACGTTGATACAGGATATCTTACTGTATACACAGCCGTGTGAATCTCATAATTTCCCATTGATTTCTTGACAATTTAGATGGACCATGTTTAACACTGGACTGTGAAGTGCGCGACCCATCATTCATATGGTACGTCAGATAACTATTTTAATGTGAATCATGAAGATTATTATCATGAGTGTGAATCATGAACATTATCATGAGTGTGAATCATGAAGATTATTATCATGAGTGTGAATCATGAACATTATCATGAATGTGAATCATGAACATTATCATGAATGTGAATCATGAACATTATCATGAATGTGAATCATGAACATTATCATGAATGTGAATCATGAACATTATCATGAATGTGAATCATGAACATTATCATGAGTGTGAATCATGAACATTATCATGAATGTGAATCATGAACATTATCATGAATGTGAATCATGAACATTATCATGAGTGTGAATCATGAACATTATCATGAGTGTGAATCATGAACATTATCATGAATGTGAATCATGAACATTATCATGAATGTGAATCATGAACATTATCATGAGTGTGAATCATAAACATTATCATGAGTGTGAATCATGAACATTATCATGAATGTGAATCATGAACATTATCATGAATGTGAATCATGAACATTATCATGAGTGTGAATCATGAACATTATCATGAGTGTGAATCATAAACATTATCATGAGTGTGAATCATGAACATTATCATGAATGTGAATCATGAACATTATCATGAATGTGAATCATGAACATTATCATGAATGTGAATCATGAACATTATCATGAGTGTGAATCATGAACATTATCATGAGTGTGAATCATGAACATTATCATGAGTGTGAATCATGAACATTATCATGAATGTGAATCATGAACATTATCATGAATGTGAATCATGAACATTATCATGAGTGTGAATCATGAACATTATCATGAGTGTGAATCATGAACATTATCATGAATGTGAATCATGAACATTATCATGAGTGTGAATCATGAACATTATCATGAATGTGAATCATGAACATTATCATGAATGTGAATCATGAACATTATCATGAATGTGAATCATGAACATTATCATGAGTGTGAATCATGAACATTATCATGAGTGTGAATCATGAACATTATCATGAATGTGAATCATGAACATTATCATGAGTGTGAATCATGAACATTATCATGAGTGTGAATCATGAACATTATCATGAATGTGAATCATGAACACACATACAGTGCTGAAGGTAGACACGACCTGCTATGTGTGTGTGTGTGTGTGTGTGTGTGTGTGTGTGTGTGCAGAGTGGGCTTCGCCTGACCTCTCTGGCTACCATCATACCTCACTATACCGCCAGATATATCATTATATCGCCGGGTGGATCTATCTTGATCTCTGGCTACCATCATACCTCACTATACCGCCAGATATATCATTATATCGCCGGGTGGATCTATCTTGATCTCTGGCTACCATCATACCTCACTATACCCCCAGATATATCATTATATCGCCGGGTGGATCTATCTTGATCTCTGGCTACCATCATACCTCACTATACCCCCAGATATATCATTATATCGCCGGGTGGATCTATCTTGATCTCTGGCTACCATCATACCTCACTATACCCCCAGATATATCATTATATCGCTGGGTGGATCTATCTTGATCTCTGGCTACCATCATACCTCACTATACCCCCAGATATATCATTATATCGCCGGGTGGATCTATCTTGATCTCTGGCTACCATCATACCTCACTATACCCCCAGATATATCATTATATCGCCGGGTGGATCTATCTTGATCTCTGGCTACCATCATACCTCACTATACCCCCAGATATATCATTATATCGCCGGTTGGATCTATCTTGATCTCTGGCTACCATCATACCTCACTATACCCCCAGATATATCATTATATCGCTGGGTGGATCTATCTTGATCTCTGGCTACCATCATACCTCACTATACCGCCAGATATATCATTATATCGCCGGGTGGATCTATCTTGATCTCTGGCTACCATCATACCTCACTATACCCCCAGATATATCATTATATCGCCGGGTGGATCTATCTTGATCTCTGGCTACCATCATACCTCACTATACCCCCAGATATATCATTATATCGCCGGGTGGATCTATCTTGATCTCTGGCTACCATCATACCTCACTATACCCCCAGATATATCATTATATCGCCGGGTGGATCTATCTTGATCTCTGGCTACCATCATACCTCACTATACCCCCAGATATATCATTATATCGCCGGGTGGATCTATCTTGATCTCTATCAACAAACCAGGTCATCAGTGGAATGTCTTAATTCCATCATGTAAGGATTAATGTGACTAATTATGAATCCAGTAGAGACGTAGATAACTACGGTAGATCATGTAAGGATTAATGTGACTAATTATGAATCCAGTAGAGACGTAGATAACTACGGTAGATCATGTAAGGATTAATGTGACTAATTATGAATCCAGTAGAGACGTAGATAACTACGGTAGATCATGTAAGGATTAATGTGACTAATTATGAATCCAGTAGAGACGTAGATAACTACGGTAGATCATGTAAGGATTAATGTGACTAATTATGAATCCAGTAGAGACGTAGATAACTACGGTAGATCATGTAAGGATTAATGTGACTAATTATGAATCCAGTAGAGACGTAGATAACTACGGTAGATCATGTAAGGATTAATGTGACTAATTATGAATCCAGTAGAGACGTAGATAACTACGGTAGATCATGTAAGGATTAATGTGACTAATTATGAATCCAGTAGAGACGTAGATAACTACGGTAGATTAGTCACATGTAATTCTACTGTGACATTCACACAAGCGAAGCTGTAGATGGCGGAGGGGGGGGGGGATGATGATGATGATGGTTGTGGTGCTGGTGTGGTGGGGGATAATTGTGGTGCTGGTGTGGTGGGGGATAATTGTGGTGCTGGTGTGGTGGGGGATAATTGTGGTGCTGGTGTGGTGGGGGATAATTGTGGTGCTGGTGTGGTGGGAGAGAATTGTGGTGCAGGTGTGGTGGGAGAGAATTGTGGTGCTGGTGTGGTGGGGGATAATTGTGGTGCTGGTGTGGTGGGAGAGAATTGTGGTGCTGGTGTGGTGGGGGATAATTGTGGTGCTGGTGTGGTGGGGGATAATTGTGGTGCTGGTGTGGTGGGAGAGAATTGTGGTGTGGTGTGGTGGGGGATAATTGTGGTGCTGGTGTGGTGGGGGATAATTGTGGTGCTGGTGTGGTGGGGGATAATTGTGGTGCTGGTGTGGTGGGGGATAATTGTGGTGCTGGTGTGGTGGGAGAGAATTGTGGTGCAGGTGTGGTGGGAGAGAATTGTGGTGCTGGTGTGGTGGGGGATAATTGTGGTGCTGGTGTGGTGGGAGAGAATTGTGGTGCTGGTGTGGTGGGGGATAATTGTGGTGCTGGTGTGGTGGGAGAGAATTGTGGTGCTGGTGTGGTGGGGGATAATTGTGGTGCTGGTGTGGTGGGGGATAATTGTGGTGCTGGTGTGGTGGGGGATAATTGTGGTGTTGGTGTGGTGGGAGAGAATTGTGGTGCTGGTGTGGTGGGAGAGAATTGTGGTGCTGGTGTGGTGGGAGAGAATTGTGGTGCTGGTGTGGTGGGAGAGAATTGTGGTGCTGGTGTGGTGGGGGATAATTGTGGTGCTGGTGTGGTGGGGATAATTGTGGTGCTGGTGTGGTGGGAGAGAATTGTGGTGCTGGTGTGGTGGGGGATAATTGTGGTGCTGGTGTGGTGGGGGATAATTGTGGTGCTGGTGTGGTGGGGGATAATTGTGGTGCTGGTGTGGTGGGAGATAATTGTGGTGCTGGTGTGGTGGGGGATAATTGTGGTGCTGGTGTGGTGGGAGAGAATTGTGGTGCTGGTGTGGTGGGGGATAATTGTGGTGCTGGTGTGGTGGGAGAGAATTGTGGTGCTGGTGTGGTGGGGGATAATTGTGGTGCTGGTGTGGTGGGAGAGAATTGTGGTGCTGGTGTGGTGGGGGATAATTGTGGTGCTGGTGTGGTGGGAGAGAATTGTGGTGCTGGTGTGGTGGGGATAATTGTGGTGCTGGTGTGGTGGGAGAGAATTGTGGTGCTGGTGTGGTGGGGGATAATTGTGGTGCTGGTGTGGTGGGAGAGAATTGTGGTGCTGGTGTGGTGGGGGATAATTGTGGTGCTGGTGTGGTGGGAGAGAATTGTGGTGCTGGTGTGGTGGGAGAGAATTGTGGTGCTGGTGTGGTGGGGAGATAATTGTGGTGCTGGTGTGGTGGGAGAGAATTGTGGTGCTGGTGTGGTGGGGGATAATTGTGGTGCTGGTGTGGTGGGAGAGAATTGTGGTGCTGGTGTGGTGGGAGAGAATTGTGGTGCTGGTGTGGTGGGAGAGAATTGTGGTGCTGGTGTGGTGGGAGAGAATTGTGGTGCTGGTGTGGTGGGAGAGAATTGTGGTGCTGGTGTGGTGGGGGATAATTGTGGTGCTGGTGTGGTGGGAGAGAATTGTGGTGCTGGTGTGGTGGGGGATAATTGTGGTGCTGGTGTGGTGGGAGAGAATTGTGGTGCTGGTGTGGTGGGGATAATTGTGGTGCTGGTGTGGTGGGAGAGAATTGTGGTGCTGGTGTGGTGGGGGATAATTGTGGTGCTGGTGTGGTGGGAGAGAATTGTGGTGCTGGTGTGGTGGGGGATAATTGTGGTGCTGGTGTGGTGGGAGAGAATTGTGGTGCTGGTGTGGTGGGAGAGAATTGTGGTGCTGGTGTGGTGGGAGAGAATTGTGGTGCTGGTGTGGTGGGGGATAATTGTGGTGGTGCTGGTGTGGGGGGAGAGAATTGTGGTGCTGGTGTGGTGGTGAGCGAAATTGTGGTGCTGGTGTGGTGGGAGATAATTGTGGTGCTGGTGTGGTGGGAGAGAATTGTGGTGCTGGTGTGGGTGGGGGATAATTGTGGTGCTGGTGTGGTGGGAGAGAATTGTGGTGCTGGTGTGGTGGGGGATAATTGTGGTGCTGGTGTGGTGGAGAGAATTGTGGTGCTGGTGTGGTGGGGGAAATTGTGGTGCTGGTGTGGTGGGGGGATAATTGTGGTGCTGGTGTGGTGGGAGAGGAGAATTGTGGTGCTGTGTGGTGGGGATAATTGTGGTGCTGGTCGTGGTGGGAGAGAATTGTGGTGCTGGTGTGGTGGGGATATGGTGGTTCTGGAGTGGTTGGAGAGATTGTGGTGCTGGTGTGGTGTGGAGAGAATTGTGGTGCTGGTGTGGTGGGGGATAATTGTGGTGCTGGTGTGGTGGGAGAGAATTGTGGTGCTGGTGTGGTGGGGGATAATTGTGGTGCTGGTGTGGTGGGAGGACAAATTGTGGTGCTGGTGTGGTGGGGGATAATGTGGTGCTGGTGTGGTGGAAGAGATTTGTGGTGCTGGTGTGGTGGGGGAATATTGTGTGCTGGTGTGGTGGGGGATAATTGTGGTTGCTGGTGTGGTGGGGAGAATTGTGGTGCTGGTGTGGTGGGGATAATTGTGGTGCTGGTGTGGTGGGAGAGAATTGTGGTGCTGGTGTGGTGGGAGAGAATGTGGTGCTGGTGTGGTGGGAGAGAATTGTGGTGATGAGTGTGGTGGGGGATAATTGTGGTGCTGGTGTGGTGGGGGATAATTGTGGTGCTGGTGTGGTGGGAGAGAATTGTGGTGCTGGTGTGGTGGGAGAGAATTGTGGTGCTGGTGTGGTGGGAGAGAATTGTGGTGCTGGTGTGGTGGGGGATAATTGTGGTGCTGGTGTGGTGGGAGAGAATTGTGGTGCTGGTGTGGTGGGGGATAATTGTGGTGCTGGTGTGGTGGGAGAGAATTGTGGTGCTGGTGTGGTGGGGGATAATTGTGGTGCTGGTGTGGTGGGGGATAATTGTGGTGCTGGTGTGGTGGGGGATAATTGTGGTGCTGGTGTGGTGGGGGATAATTGTGGTGCTGGTGTGGTGGGGGATAATTGTGGTGCTGGTGTGGTATTTTTTAAGACTGGTGCGAGTCTGGCCGCTACTTGAGAAAGTTTATATTTTACTCAAGTAACGGTAAGACTCGCACTAATCTCGAATACATATTTCCCTGTGACTTTATTGGAATTTCCATCTCTTTAGCATAAGATATTAATATTGTCGGACGTTTATGAGGCATCAATAATCATTCAAGAGACAAAATATATAACTGTTAACCATTATATTCCGTCGTAATGTCTCATCGCAAGGGAGAGGTCTCCCAGCGAAGGCCACCTTCGCAACGTTCCAATAATTCATCACAGTCATACCAGCCAGCCAATCAGCGTCGCGTTACCATGTTCTTCAATACGACGATGCGAAGCTTCATCGCCTTCACCGACCGTCGCATTGGTCCTGACCACCGGCCACAGTGTATGATGTCACCACAACGATATCCTCAGAACCATATTATGATGGAGTTGATAATTTGTTTGTTAGGCTGGCGGACATCGCTTCACCGTAATGGCCTTGATAACCCTGGCTGTTGCTGGGAACACAAGCGATCTAACAAACGACCAACACAAACCTGAACGTCTGCCACATCAACACAAACGAAATCCCCAACACTGATGGTATTGCCACAATCTGGTGATGTTGCCATAATCTGGTGATGTTGCTACAATCTGGTGGTGTTGCCACAATCTGGTGATGTTGCCATAATCTGGTGGTGTTGCTACAATCTGGTGGTGTTGCCACAATCTGGTGGTGTTGCCATAATCTGGTGGTGTTGCTACAATCTGGTGGTGTTGCCATAATCTGGTGATGTTGCCACAATCTGGTGGTGTTGCCACAATCTGGTGATGTTGCCATAATCTGGTGGTGTTGCCACAATCTGGTGATGTTGCCATAATCTGGTGGTGTTGCTACAATCTGGTGGTGTTGCCATAATCTGGTGATGTTGCCACAATCTGGTGGTGTTGCCACAATCTGGTGATGTTGCCATAATCTGGTGGTGTTGCCACAATCTGGTGATGTTGCCATAATCTGGTGGTGTTGCTACAATCTGGTGGTGTTGCCATAATCTGGTGATGTTGCCACAATCTGGTGATGTTGCCACAAACTAGTGATGTTGCTACAATCTGGTGATGTTGCCACAATCTGGTGGTGTTGCCACAATCTGGTGGTGTTGCCATAATCTGGTGATGTTGCCACAATCTGGTGATGTTGCCATAATCTGGTGGTGTTGCTACAATCTGGTGATGTTGCTACAATCTGGTGATGTTGCCACAATCTGGTGGTGTTGCCATAATCTGGTGGTGTTGCCATAATCTGGTGGTGTTGCTACAATCTGGTGATGTTGCCACAATCTGGTGGTGTTGCCACAATCTGGTGGTGTTGCCACAATCTGGTGGTGTTGCCATAATCTGGTGGTGTTGCTACAATCTGGTGATGTTGCTACAATCTGGTGGTGTTGCCACAATCTGGTGGTGTTGCCACAATCTGGTGATGTTGCCATAATCTGGTGATGTTGCCACAATCTGGTGATGTTGCCACAATCTGGTGGTGTTGCCATAATCTGGTGATGTTGCCATAATCTGGTGATGTTGCCATAATCTGGTGATGTTGCCACAATCTGGTGATGTTGCCATAATCTGGTGATGTTGCCACAATCTGGTGATGTTGCCATAATCTGGTGATGTTGCCACAATCTGGTGATGTTGCCATAATCTGGTGATGTTGCCACAATCTGGTGATGTTGCCATAATCTGGTGATGTTGCCACAATCTGGTGGTGTTGCTACAATCTGGTGGTGTTGCCACAATCTGGTGGTGTTGCCACAATCTGGTGGTGTTGCCATAATCTGGTGATGTTGCCACAATCTGGTGATGTTGCCACAATCTGGTGATGTTGCCACAATCTGGTGGTGTTGCTTCAATCTGGTGGTGTTGCCACAATCTGGTGATGTTGCCACAATCTGGTGGTGTTGCCATAATCTGGTGATGTTGCCACAATCTGGTGATGTTGCCACAATCTGGTGATGTTGCCACAATCTGGTGGTGTTGCCATAATCTGGTGATGTTGCCACAATCTGGCGATGTTGCCATAATCTGGTGATGTTGCCACAATCTGGTGATGTTGCCACAATCTGGTGATGTTGCCACAATCTGGTGGTGTTGCCACAATCTGGTGATGTTGCCACAATCTGGTGATGTTGCCACAATCTGGTGATGTTGCCACAATCTGGTGATGTTGCCACAATCTGGTGATGTTGCCACAATCTGGTGGTGTTGCCACAATCTGGTGATGTTGCCACAATCTGGTGGTGTTGCTACAATCTGGTGATGTTGCCACAATCTGGTGATGTTGCCACAATCTGGTGATGTTGCTACAATCTGGTGATGTTGCCACAATCTGGTGATGTTGCCACAATCTGGTGATGTTGCCACAATCTGGTGATGTTGCTACAATCTGGTGATGTTGCCACAATCTGGTGATGTTGCCATAATCTGGTGATGTTGCTACAATCTGGTGATGTTGCTACAATCTGGTGATGTTGCCACAATCTGGTGATGTTGCCACAATCTGGTGATGTTACTACAAACTAGTGATGTTGCTACAATCTGGTGATGTTACTACAAACTAGTGATGTTGCTACAATCTGGTGATGTTGCCACAATCTGGTGGTGTTGCCACAATCTGGTGATGTTGCCACAATCTGGTGATGTTACTACAAACTAGTGATGTTGCTACAATCTGGTGATGTTGCCACAATCTGGTGATGTTACTACAAACTAGTGATGTTGCTACAATCTGGTGATGTTGCCACAATCTGGTGGTGTTGCCACAATCTGGTGATGTTGCTACAATCTGGTGATGTTGCCATAATCTGGTGATGTTACTACAAACTAGTGATGTTGCTACAATCTGGTGATGTTGCCACAATCTGGTGGTGTTGCCACAATCTGGTGATGTTGCTACAATCTGGTGATGTTGCCATAATCTGGTGATGTTGCCACAATCTGGTGGTGTTGCCACAATCTGGTGATGTTGCCACAAACTAGTGATGTTGCCACAATCTGGTGATGTTGCCACAAACTAGTGATGTTGCAATAATCTGGTGGTGTTGCCACAAACTGGTGGTGTTGCCACTAACTGGTAGTGTTGCTACAAACTGGTGGTGTTGCCACAAACTGTTGGTGTTGCTACAAACTTGGTGTTGGCATAATCTGGTGGTGCTGCTTACTCCATCAAACCACCTCACACCACATATTGTCCTCAAACATCTCATTTCCAATACGTCCACCTTCCTCCGTACAACTCTATCTATAGCCCACGCCTCGCAACCATATAACATTGTTGAAACCACTATGCCTTCCAACATACCCATTTTTGCTCTTCGAGATAATGTTCTCGCCTTCCACACATATTTCAACGGTCCCAGAACTTTCGCCCCCCTTCCCCCACCCTGTGACTCAATTCCGCTCCGCTGCCAAATCCACTTCCAGATATCTAAAACACTTCACTTCCACCAGTTATCCACCATTCAAACTTACCTCCCAGTTGACTTGTCCCTCAACCCTACTGTACCTAATAATGTTGCTCTTGTTCACATTCACTCTCAGCTTTCTTCTTTCATACACTTTACCATACTCAGTCACCAGCTTCTGCAGGTTCTCACCCGAATCAGCCACCAACGTTGTATCATCAGCGAACAACAACTGACTCACTTCCCAAGCTCTCTCATCCAGAAGACTGCATACTTGCCCCTCTTTCCAAAACTCTTGCATTCATCTCCCTAACAACCCCATCCATAAACAAATTAAACAACCATGGAGATCCCACGCACCCCTGCCGCAAAGTGACATTCACTGAGAACCAATCACTTTCCTCTCTTCCTACTCGTACACATGCCTTACATCCTCGAGAAAAACTTTTCACTGATTCCAGCAGCTTGCCTCCCACACCACATACTCTTAATACCTTCCACAGAGCATCTCTATCAACTCTATCATATGCGTTCTCCAGATTCATAAATGCTACATTCAAATCCATTTGTTTTTCTAAATATTTCTCACATACATTATTAAAAGCAAACACCTGATCCACACATCCTCTACCACTTCTGAAACCACACTGCTCTTCCCCAGTCTAATGTTCTGTACATGCCTTCACCCACTCAATCAATACCATCCTATATAATTTCCCAGGAATACTCAACAAACTTATACCTATGTAATTTGAACACTAACCTTTATCCCATCTGCCTTGGTACAATGGCTCTTTGCATACATTCCGCCAGTCCTCAGGCACCTCACCGTGAGCCACACATACAATTAATAACCTTACCAACCAGTCAACAACAGTCACCCCTTTTTTAATAAAAAAAAATTCCACTGCAGTACCATCCAAACCCACCGCCTTGCCGGGTTTCATCTTCCGCAAAGGTTTCTCTACCTCTTTTTTGTTTACCAAATCATTCTCCCAGACCCTCTCACTTCACGCACCACCTCGACCAAAACACTCTATATCTGCCACTCTATCATCTAACGCATTCAACAAACCTACAAAATACTCACTCCATCTTCTCACATCACCACTACTTGTTATTACCTCCCCATTAGCCCCCTTCACCGATGTTCCCATTTGTTCTCTTGTCTTACGCACTTTATTTACCTCCTTCCAAAACATCTTATTCTTCCTAAAATTTAATGATACTCATATATATATATATATATATATATATATATATATATATATATATATATATATATATATATATATATATATATATATATCCCTGGGGATAGGGGAGAAAGAATACTTCCCACGCATTCCTCACGTGTCGTAGAAGGCGACTAAAGGGGACGGAAGCGGGGGGCTAGAAACCCTCCCCTCCTTGTATTTTAACTTTCTAAAAGGGGAAACAAAAGAAGGAGTCACGCGGGGAGTGCTCATCCTCCTCGAAGGCTCAGATTGGGGTGTCTAAATGTGTGTGGATGTAACCAAGGTGAGAAAAAAGGAGAGATAAGTGGTATGTTTGAGGAAAGGAACCTGGATGTTTTGGTTCTGAGTGAAACGAAGCTCAAGGGTAAAGGAGAAGAGTGGTTTGGAAATGTCTTGGGAGTAAAGTCAGGGGTTAGTGAGAGGACAAGAGCAAGGGAAGGAGTAGCACTACACCTGAAACAGGAGTGGTGAGAGTATGTGACAGAGTGTAAGAAAGTAAACTCTAGATTGATATGGGTAAAACTGAAAGTTGATGGAGAGAGATGGGTGATTATTGGTGCATATGCACCTGGGCATGAGAAGAAAGATCATGAGAGGCAAGTGTTTTGGGAGCAGCTGAATGAGTGTGTTAGTGGTTTTGGTGCGCGAAACCGGGTTATAGTGATGGGTGATTTGAATGCAAAGGTGAGCAATGTGGCAGTTGAGGGAATAACTGGTATACATGGGGTGTTCAGTGTTGTAAATGGAAATGGTGAGGAGCTTGTAGATTTATGTGCTGAAAAATGACTGGTGATTGGGAATACCTGGTTTAAAAAGAGAGATATACATAAGTATACGTATATAAGTAGGAGAGATGGCCAGAGAGCGTTATTGGATTACGTGCTAATTGATAGGCGCGCGAAAGAGAGACTTTTGGATGTTAATGTGCTGAGAGGTGCAACTGGAGGGATGTCTGATCATTATCTTGTGGAGGCGAAGGTGAAGATTTGTAGAGGTTTTCAGAAAAGAAGAGAGAATGTTGGGGTGAAGAGAGTGGTGAGAGTAAATGAGCTTGGGAAGGAGACTTGTGTGAGGAAGTACCAGGGGACACTGAGTACAGAATGGAAAAAGGAGGTAAGGGGAATGGGGGAGGAATGGGATGTATTTAGGGAAGCAGTGATGGCTTGCGCAAAAGATGCTTGTGGCAAGAGAAGCGTGAGAGGTGGGCAGAAGAAGTAAGATTATTAGTGAAAGAGAAGAGAGAGGCATTTGGACGATTTTTGCAGGGAAAAAATGCAACTGAGTGGGAGATGTATAAAAGAAAGAGGCAGGAGGTCAAGAGAAAGGTGCAAGAGGTGAAAAAGAGGGCAAATAAGAGTTGGGGTGAGAGAGCATCACTAAATTTTAGGGAGAATCAAAAGATGTTTTAGAAGGAGGTGAATAAAGTGCGTAAGACAAGGGAGCAAATGGGAACTTCAGTGAAGGGGGCAAATGGGGAGGTGATAACAAGTAGTGGTGATGCGAGAAGGAGATGGAGAGAGTATTTTGAAGGTTTGTTGAATGTGTTTGATGATAGAGTGGCAGATATAGGGTGTTTTGGTCGAGGTGGTGTGCAATGTGAGAGGGTTAGGGAAAATGATTTGGTAAACAGAGAAGAGGTAGTAAAAGCTTTGCGGAAGATGAAAGCCGGCACGGCAGCGGGTTTGGATGGTATTGCAGTGGAATTTATTAATAAAAGGGGGTGACTATATTGTTGACTGGTTGGTAAGGTTATTTAATGTATGTATGTATGTCTCATGGTGAGGTGCCTGAGGATTGGCGGAATGCTTGCATAGTGTCATTGTACAAAGGCAAAGGGGATAAGAGTGAGTGCTTCAATTACAGAGGTATAAGTTTGTTGAGTATTCCTGGTAAATTGTATGGGTGGGTATTGATTGAGAGGGTGAAGGCATGTACAGAACATCAGATTGGGGAAGAGCAGTGTGGTTTCAGAAGTGGTAGAGGATGTGTGTATCAGGTGTTTGCTTTGAAGAATGTATGTGAGAAATACTTAGAAAGGCAAATGGATTTGTATGTAGCATTTATGGATCTAGAGAAGGCATATGATAGAGTTGATAGAGATTCTCTGTGGAGGGTATTAATATATGGTGTGGGAGGCAAGTTGTTAGAAACAGTGAAAAGTTTTTATCGAGGATGTAAAGCATGTGTACGTGTAGGAAGAGAGGAAAGGGATTGGGTCTCAGTGAATATAGGTTTGCAATAGGGGTGTGTGATGTCTCCATGGTTGTTTAATTTGTTTATGGATGGGGTTGTTAGGGAGGTGAAAGCAAGAGTTTTGGAAAGAGGGGCAAGTAAGCAGTCTGTTGTAGATGAGAGAGCTTGGGAAGTGAGTCAGTTGTTGTTCGCTGATGATACAGCGTTGGTGGCTGATTCATGTGAGAAACTGCAGAAGCTGGTGACTGAGTTTGGTAAAGTGTGTGAAAGAAGAAAGTTGAGAGTAAATGTGAGTAAGAGCATGGTTATTAGGTACAGTAGGGTTGAGGGTCAATTCAATTGGGAGGTAAGTTTGAATGGAGAAAAAGTGGAGGAAGTAAATTGTTTTAGATATCTGGGAGTGGATTTGGCAGCGGATGGAACCATGGAAGCGGAAGTTAATCATAGGGTGTGGGAGGGGGCGAAAATTCTGGGAGCGTTGAAGAATGTGTGGAAGTCGAGAACATTATCTCGGAAAGCAAAAACGGGTAAGTTTGAAGGAATAGTGGTTCCAACGATGTTGTATGGTTGCGAGGCGTGGGCTATGGATAGAGTTGTGTGCAGGAAGGTGGATGTGTTGGAAATGAGATGTTTGAGGACAATATGTGGAGTGAGGTGATTTCATCGAGTAAGTGATAATAGGGTAAGAGAGATGTGTGGTAATAAAAAGAGAGTCGGTTGAAAGAGCAGAAGAGGGTGTTTTGAAATGGTTTGGTCACATGGAGAGAATGAGTGAGGAAAGATTGACCAAGAGGATATATGTGTGAGAGGTGGAAGGAACGAGGAGAAGTGGGAGACCAAATTGGAAGTGGAAAGATGGAGTGAAAAAAATTTTGAGTGATCGGGGCCTGAACATGCAGGAGGGTGAGAGGCGTGCAGGGAATAGAGTGAATTGGAACGATGTGGTATACCGAGGTCGACATGCTGTCAATAGATTGAACCAGGGCATGTGAAGTGTCTGGGGTAAACCATGGAAAGTTCTGTTGGGCCTGGATATGGAAAGGGAGCTGTGGTTTCGGTGCATTATTACATGACAGCTAGAGACTGAGTGTGAACGAATGTGGCCTTTGTTGTCTTTTCCTAGCGCTACCTCGCACACATGAGCGGGAAGGGGGCTGTTATTCCATGTGTGGCGAGGTGGCGATGGAAATGAATAAAGGCAGACAGTATTAATCATGTACATGTATATATATGTATATGTCTGTGTGTGTGTGTATATATATATATATATATATATATATATATATATATATATATATATATATATATATATATATATATATATATATATATATATATATATATATATACATTAAGATGTATAGGTATGTATATTTGCGTTTGTGAACGTGTATGTATATACATGTGCATGTGGGTGGGTTGGGCAATTCTTTCGTCTGTTTCCTTGCGCTACCTTGCTAACGCGGGAGACAGCGAAAAAGCAAAATAAATGATGAATATATATATATATATATATATATATATATATATATATATATATATATATATATATATATATATATATATATATATAAACCCCATACACGCACGTATATATACATATACATATCAACGTATACATACATACACATAAACTGGCACATACATATATACACATGTATATATTCATACTTGCTGCGTTCATCCATTCACGTCACTACCCCGCCACACAGGAGATAGCTTCCCCCTACAGCGAGGTAGCGTCAGGAAAAGACAAAAATGGCCATCATTCGCGCCCACTCAGTCTCTAGATGTGATGTGTAATGCACCGAAACCACAGCTCCCTTTCCATATTCAGGCCCCACAGACCTTTCTATGGTTTACCCTAGACGCTTCACATGACCTGGTTCAGTTCATTGACAGCACGTCGACTCCAGTATACCACATCGTTCCAATTCACTCTATTCCTTGCACGCCTTTCACCCTCCTGTATGTTCAGGCCTCAATCACTAAAAATCTTTTTCGCTCCATCCTTCCACCTCCAATTTGGTCTCCCGCTTCTCCTTCTTCCCTCCACCTCTGACATATATATCCTTTTCGTCAATCTTTCCTCGCTCATTCTTTCCATAAATTAAAACCATTTCAACACACCTTTTCTGCTCTCTCAACCACATTCTTTTTGTTTCCACACATCTCTCTCACCCTTTCATTACTTACTCGATCAAACCACCTCACACCACATATTGTCCTCAAACATTTCATTTCCAACATATCCACCCTCCTCCGTACAACCCTATCTATAGCCTATTCCTCGCAACCATATAATATATTGTTGGAACTATTCCTTCAAACATACCCATTTTTGCTCTATGAGATAACGTTCTCTCTTTCCATACATTCTTCATCGCTCCCAGAACTTTTGCTCCCTCCACCCTGTGACTCACTTCCGCTTTCAAGGTTCCATTAGCTGCTAAGTTCTCTCCCAAATATATAGAACATTTTACTTCCTTCACTTTTTCTCCATTGAAACTTACTTCTCATTAAACTTGTTCTTTAACCCTACTGAACCTAATAACCTTACTCTTATTCACATTTACTCTCAACATTCTTTCTTCACACACTTTTCCAAACTCACTCACCAACTTCTGCAGTTTCTCACTTAAATCAGCCTCTAGTGCTGCATTATCAGCGAACAGCAAGTGACTCACTTCCCAGGCCCTCTCATCCCCACCAGACTGCATACTCGCCCTCTCTCCAAAACTCTTGCATTTAAATCCCTAATCACCCCATCCATAAACAAATTAAACAACGAGGGAAACATCAGACACCCCTGCTGCAAACCGACATTCACTAGGAACCAATCACTCTCTTCCCAGTCGTACACATGCGTTACATCCGTGACAGGAACTTTTCACTGCTTCTAGCAGCTTACCTCCCACACTATATACTTTTAAGACCTACAAAGCATTTCTATCAACCCTGTCATAAGCCTTCTCCAGATCCATAAATACTACATACAGATCCATCTGTTCCTCTATATCTCACATACATTCTTCAAAGCAAACACCTGATCCACACATCCTCTATCACTTCTGAAACCAGACTGCTCTTCCCCAGACTGGGTTATTAGTGCACTGGTGTCAGTAGGTATGTGTACTGGGGTGTACGTGTACAAAGCAGTCATACACGTGAGCTGGGTACATAAGTCAGTTTTCTTCCGTCCATGACAGTGTATTCTGCAGTCGTGGTCACATTACGTATTTCCGACAGTGTATTCTGCAGTCGTGGTCACATTACGTATTTCCGACAGTGTATTCTGCAGCCGTGGTCACATTACGTATTTCCGGGTACACATCAACTGCCTCCAGCCGGAGTGGAGACCTAGCACCACCACAAGTCACTTGGTGATAGAGATATATCTAGCCACAATTATATACGTCATGAGGCAGTGTGTGTCCACTACCACGATTTCTACACACCACTTCCTCGCCAGCGGTGCACGAGAGTGAAAGCTGAGGCTTCGTTGTCTGCCACGTGCCAGAGAAAATGTGATGATGGTGGAAAACGACGGAAAATGGGATGTGCGCGCGCGCACGTGTGTGTGTGTGTGTGTGTGTGTGTGTTGGATTCGCCACAAGGCACACCTGTTGACCACTGCAAGTCTACAGCGTGACCCAGGGCAGGTAACGTGTCACATCTCAATGTTATTACAACCTTACGAGACACCCTGTATACGTTGTGACTACAACCTCCCTACACCGACCTACAATCACCTAACATGAACTATAACCGCCCTAGAACCACCTACAACCTTCATACATCGAACTACAACCGCTCTACCCTGTACTACAACCGCTCTACCCTGCACTACAACCGCTCTACCCTATACTACAACCGACGTCCAAGGAGGCAGTTGACACACATACGACACAACTCTGAGGTCTACAAGGAAATTTCGTCCTAACGTTAGTTTAGCCATTGTTCACTTGCTCCATAATTCGTCCTAACGTTAGTTTAGCCATTGTTCACTTGCTCCATAATTGGTCCTAACGTTACTTTAGCCATTGTTCACTTGCTCCATAATTCGTCCTAACGTTAGTTTAGCCATTGTTCACTTGCTCCATAATTGGTCCTAACGTTACTTTAGCCATTGTTCACTTGCTCCATAATTCGCCCTAACGTTACTTTAGCCATTGTTCACTTGCTCCATAATTCGCCCTAACGTTAGTTTAGCCATTGTTCACTTGCTCCATAATTCGTCCTAACGTTAGTTTAGCCATTGTTCACTTGCTCCATAATTCGTCCTAACGTTACTTTAGCCATTGTTCACTTGCTCCATAATTCGCCCTAACGTTACTTTAGCCATTGTTCACCTGCTCCATAATTGGTCCAGAGTTTCCTTGTTTCTTATTTGTTCCTTCCATAATGTTCTCTATATTTCAGTTAAGATCCGGCCTTGATGTGCACTTGGATCCCCCATCATGATGTACACCACCTCTCTGGGAGTATTGACCATCATGATGTACACCACCTCTCTGGGAGTATTGACCATCATGATGTACACCACCTCTCTGGGAGTATTGACCATCATAATGTACACCACCTCTCTGGGAGTATTGACCATCATGATGTACACCACCTGTGTGGGAGTATTGACCATCAGGATGTACACCACCTCTCTGGGAGTATTGACCATCATGATGTACACCACCTCTCTGGGAGTATTGACCATCAGGATGTACACCACCTCTCTGGGAGTATTGACCATCATGATGTACACCACCTGTGTGGGAGTATTGACCATCATGATGTGCACCACCTCTCTGGGAGTATTGACCATCATGATGTACACCACCTGTGTAGGAGTATTGACCATCATGATATTCACCACCTCTCTGGGAGTATTGACCATCATGATGTACACCACCTCTCTGGGAGTATTGACCATCATGATGTACACCGCCTGTGTGGGAGTATTGACCATCATGATGTACACCACCTGTGTGGGAGTATTGACCATCATGATGTACACCACCTGTGTGGGAGTATTGACCATCATGATGTACACCACCTCTCTGGGAGTATTGACCATCATGATGTACACCACCTCTCTGGGAGTATTGACCATCATGATGTACACCACCTGTGTGGGAGTATTGACCATCATGATGTACACCACCTCTCTGGGAGTATTGACCATCATGATGTACACCACCTGTGTAGGAGTATTGACCATCATGATGTACACCACCTCTCTGGGAGTATTGACCATCATGATGTACACCACCTCTTGGGAGTATTGACCATCATGATGTACACCACCTGTGTGGGAGTATTGACATCATGATGTACACCACCACTCCTGGAGACTTGACCATCATGATGTACACCACCTTGTGGGAGTATTGACCATCATGATGTACACCACCTTGTGGTGGGAGTATGGCCATCCATGATTACACCACCTGCACCACTTCTGGAAGTCATTGACCATCATGATGTAGCACCACCTCTCTGGTAGTATTGACCATCACATGAATGTACACCCACCTCTCTGGGAGTAATTGGACCATCATGATGTTTACACCTCCTGTGTGGGAGTATGACCATCAGAAGTACACCACCTGTGTGTGAGTATTGACCATCATGATGTACACCTCCTGTGGTGGAGTATTGACCATCCATGATGTACACCACCGGGTGGGAGTATTGACATAATGATGTACACCACCTGTGTGTGGAGAATTGACATCATGATGTACACCACCTTGTGGGAGTATTGACCATCATGATGTTACACCGCTGAGTTGGGAGTATTGACCATCATGAATGTCTACCACCTCTCTGAGATATTGACCATCATATGTACACCACCTGTGTGGAGTATTGAGAGAACCAGCATGATGTACACACACCTCTCTGGGAGTATGACCATCATGATTAAACCACCTCTCTGGGAGTAATTTGACCATCATGATGGTACTACACCACCTCTCTGAGAGTATTGACCATCATGATGTACACCACCGTGTGGCAGTATTGACCATCATGATGTAACAACCACCTGTGTGGGAGTATTAATGTACACCACCTCTCTGGGAGTATTGACCATCATGATGCACACCACCTCTCTGGGAGTAATGACCATCATGATGTACACCACCTCTCTGGAAGTATTGACCATCATGATGTACACCACCTCTCTGGGAGTATTGACCATCATGATGTACACCACCTGTGTGGGAGTATTGACCATCATGATGTACACCACCTCTCTGGGAGTATTGACCATCATGATGTACACCACCTCTGTGGGAGTGTTGACCATCATGATGTACACCACCTGTGTGGGAGTATTGACCATCATGATGTACACCACCTCTCTGGGAGTATTGACCATCATGATGTACACCACCTTTGTGGGAGTATTGACCATCATGATGTAGACCACCTCTCTGAGAGTATTGACCATCATAATGTACACCACCTCTCTGGGAGTATTGACCATCATGATGTACACCACCTCTCTGGGAGTATTGACCATCATGATGTGCACCACCTCTCTGGGAGTATTGACCATCATGATGTACACCACCTCTCTGAGAGTATTGACCATCATGATGTACACCACCTGTGTGGGAGTATTGACCATCATGATGTACACCACCTGTGTGGGAGTATTAACCATCATGATGTGCACCACCTCTCTGGGAGTATTGACCATCATGATGCACACCACCTCTCTGGGAGTATTGACCATCATGATATACACCACCTCCCTGGAAGTATTGACCATCATGATGTACACCACCTCTCTGGGAGTATTGACCATCATGATGTACACCACCTCTCTGGGAGTATTGACCATCATGATGTACACCACCTCTCTGGAAGTATTGACAATCATGATGTGCACCACCTCTCTGGGAGTATTGACCATCATGATGTACACCACCTCTCTGGGAGTATTGAGCATCATGATATACACCACCTCTCTGGGAGTATTGACCATCATGATGCACACCACTTGTGTGGGAGTATTGACCATCATGATGTACACCACCTGTGTGAGAGTATTGACCATCGTGATGTACACCACCTCTCTGGGCGTATTGACCATCATGATGTGCACCACCTCTCTGGGAGTATTGACCATCATGATGTACACTACCTCTCTGAGAGTATTGACCATCATGATGTACACCACCTGTGTGGGAGTATTGACCATCGTGATGTACACCACCTCTCTGGACGTATTGACCATCATGATGTGCACCACCTCTCTGGGAGTATTGACCATCATGATGTACACTACCTCTCTGAGAGTACTGACCATCATGATGTACACCATCTCGACGATCTCCACTTGTTTCTCGAGAGACTACGTCGAACTCGCGAAAATGCGTCAACATAATTCGGGTAAATACGTCTAAGTAATTCGGGAAAGTGTGTCAACCCAACTCGGGGAAAATGTCTTTATAACTCGGAAAAATAAGTTTCCGTAACTCGGGAAAATGTCTCCATAACTCGGGAAAATACGTCTCCATAACTCGGGAAAATAAGTCTTAATAACTCGGGAAAATAAGTCTTCATAACTCGGGAAAATAAGTCTCCATAACTCGGGAAAATAAGTCTCCATAACTCGGGAAAATAAGTCTCCATAACTCGGGAAAATGTCTCCATAACTCGGAAAAATACGTCTCCATAACTCGGGAAAATAAGTCTTAATAACTCGGCAAAATAAGTCTTCATAACTCGGGAAAATACGTCTCCATAACTCGGGAAAATAAGTCTTCATAACTCGGGAAAATAAGTCTCCATAACTCGGGAAAATAAGTCTTCATAACTCGGGAAAATAAGTCTTCATAACTCGGGAAAATAAGTCTTAATAACTCGGATAAGTTGGGAAACCTGCTCATCGTGAGAGACGGTCATAACGAATCATCATGACTGTGAGCAGGTCAGGTCATCATGACTGTGAGCGGGACAGGTCATCATGACTGTGAGCGGGACAGGTCATCATGACTGTGAGCAGGACAGGTCATCATGACTGTGAGCAGGACAGGTCATCATGACTGTGAGCGGGACAGGTCATCATGACTGTGAGCAGGACAGGTCATCATGACTGTGAGCAGGACAGGTCATCATGACTGTGAGCGGGACAGGTCATCATGACTGTGAGCAGGACAGGTCATCATGACTGTGAGCGGGACAGGTCATCATGACTGTGAGCAGGACAGGTCATCATGACTGTGAGCAGAACAGGTCATCATGACTGTGAGCAGAACAGGTCATCATGAGTGTGAGCAGGACAGGTCATCATGACTGTGAGCAGACAGGTCATCATGACTGTGAGCAGGACAGGTCATCATGACTGTGAGCAGGACAGGTCATCATGACTGTGAGCGGGACAGGTCATCATGACTGTGAGCAGGACAGGTCATCATGACTGTGAGCAGGACAGGTCATCATGACTGTGAGCAGGACAGGTCATCATGACTGTGAGCGGGACAGGTCATCATGACTGTGAGCAGGACAGGTCATCATGACTGTGAGCAGGACAGGTCATCATGACTGTGAGCGGGACAGGTCATCATGACTGTGAGCAGGACAGGCCATCATGACTGTGAGCGGGACAGGTCATCATGACTGTGAGCAGGACAGGTCATCATGACTGTGAGCAGGACAGGTCATCATGACTGTGAGCGGGACAGGTCATCATGACTGTGAGCAGGACAGGTCATCCTGACTGTGAGCAGGACAGGTCATCATGACTGTGAGCGGGACAGGTCATCATGACTGTGAGCGGGACAGGTCATCATGACTGTGAGCAGGACAGGTCATCATGACTGTGAGCGGGACAGGTCATCCTGACTGTGAGCAGGACAGGTCATCCTGACTGTGAGCAGGACAGGTCATCATGACTGTGAGCGGGTCAGGTCATCATGACTGTGAGCGGGACAGGTCATCATGACTGTGAGCGGGACAGGTCATCATGACTGTGAGCGGGACAGGTCATCATGACTGTGAGCGGGTCAGGTCATCATGACTGTGAGCGGGACAGGTCTCTCACATGTATGAAACATGGTCGAGGTTAAATGCTTTCTAATCACACATTCCAATACGTCTTAATCACTTATTTGAATCGGTCTTAATCACTGCCAAGATCGTCTTAATACATCAGTACCACACGGTTCTAACAGTGTGTGTACCACACGCTATGATTGCTGCTCTAACAGTGTGTGTACCACACGCTATGATTGCTGTTCTAACAGTGTGTGTACCACACGCTATGATTGCTGCTCTAACAGTGTGTGTACCACACGCTATGATTGCTGCTCTAACAGTGTGTGTACCACACGCTATGATTGCTGTTCTAACAGTGTGTGTACCACACGCTATGATTGCTGCTCTAACAGTGTGTGTACCACACGCTATGATTGCTGTTCTAACAGTGTGTGTACCACACGCTATGATTGCTGTTCTAACAGTGTGTGTACCACACGCTATGATTGCTGCTCTAACAGTGTGTGTACCACACGCTATGATTGCTGTTCTAACAGTGTGTGTACCACACGCTATGATTGCTGCTCTAACAGTGTGTGTACCACACGCTATGATTGCTGCTCTAACAGTGTGTGTACCACACGCTATGATTGCTGCTCTAACAGTGTGTGTACCACACGCTATGATTGCTGTTCTAACAGTGTGTGTACCACACGCTATGATTGCTGCTCTAACAGTGTGTGTACCACACGCTATGATTGCTGCTCTAACAGTGTGTGTACCACACGCTATGATTGCTGTTCTAACAGTGTGTGTACCACACGCTATGATTGCTGCTCTAACAGTGTGTGTACCACACGCTATGATTGCTGCTCTAACAGTGTGTGTACCACACGCTATGATTGCTGCTCTAACAGTGTGTGTACCACACGCTATGATTGCTGTTCTAACAGTGTGTGTACCACACGCTATGATTGCTGCTCTAACAGTGTGTGTACCACACGCTATGATTGCTGCTCTAACAGTGTGTGTACCACACGCTATGATTGCTGTTCTAACAGTGTGTGTACCACACGCTATGATTGCTGCTCTAACAGTGTGTGTACCACACGCTATGATTGCTGTTCTAACAGTTTGTGTACCACACGCTATGATTGCTGCTCTAACAGTGTGTGTACCACACGCTATGATTGCTGCTCTAACAGTGTGTGTACCACACGCTATGATTGCTGCTCTAACAGTGTGTGTACCACACGCTATGATTGCTGTTCTAACAGTGTGTGTACCACACGCTATGATTGCTACGTCTCAGCAAGACACGCTCAGTGTCTCAGTCAATGTGTAAACTTCGCCCCTCTGTGCGCTGTCTAATGTTCTTAATCACTGGCAAAAACCGCTGTACGAGCCAAGTATACTAAAACGATCATTCCAAATTCAACATTTCACTAGAGATTTAACATGTTAAGCCGACGCTAACATACTGTTGAATATAACATTTTTGGTTTAGCGATACTTTAACTGTAGGAATGAAAACTAGCACAGTAACTAGCAGGCGAAATACTAGTACATATACTAGCAGTTATGATACGAAAATATCTAACGTTACATCCGTCATACGTAGGTAACGTCACATTCATCATACGTAGGTAACGTCACATTCATCATACGTAGGTAACGTCACATTCATCATACGTAGGTAACGTCACATTCATCATACGTAGGTAACGTCACATTCATCATACGTAGATAACGTCACATTAATCATACGTAGGTAACGTCACATTCATCATACGTAGGTAACGTCACATTCATCATACGCAGGTAACGTCACATTCATCATACGTAGGTAACGTCACATTCATCATACGCAGGTAACGTCACACCCGTCATACGCAGGTTTACAAGTTAGCGTATATTGCGTGACGCAAGCCTTGAGCCCTGAACGACCCATGCGCTGCAGTTAACAACTCTCTGGTGGTTACCTGGCGAACTAGCCAGCCGGGTGTCAGGTGGTCACTAAGATGGCCCAGCCCAGGGCCACACTGGGCCACACTTGGAGGCAGGGAAGCTTGGTGTGGCCTGGGTTGTGGCCACATGACAAGAGCTACACCGGAACCTGGGTCCATATCAGTTGTGGCCCACCTAACCCGAGTCGTTATCTACATGGTTACCACCTAAACGACACACACACACACACCTGAAGACTCATACAACCATACAACTACCACATGAACTTGACTCTTATAACCAGAGAACCATCACATGAACCTTGGTGAAGTATTATATAGTGATCAAACACGGCGAACCTGTTCACATACAGACACACAGACAACCATTGGTAAAGAACCCGTCAGTCACTTTACTTAAGTAGGTAAGTAAGAACCCGTCAGTCACATTACTTAAGTAGGTAAGTAAGAACCCGTCAGTCACTTTACTTAAGTAGGTAAGTAAGAACCCGTCAGTCACATTACTTAAGTAGGTAAGTAAGAACCCGTCAGTCACATTACTTAAGTAGGTAAGTAAGAACCCGTCAGTCACATTACTTAAGTAGGTAAGTAAGAACCCGTCAGTCACATTACTTAAGTAGGTAAGTAAGTAAGTAGAACGTACCTGGTAGTGCCCCTGAGCCATGATACAAGTAACCAGGCCAGCGGCCACGACCAACCACACACGACCCATTATCTTCTCCTCCCAGCCAACACTGACGTCACTGGGCCGCTTCCCCTGGTTTATATGAGTGAGACCGGGGGCGGGGCGGGGCTGGGCGGGGCGGGGCGGGGCAACACACCTCCGGACCCGCCACGCTGCCCAAACCATAAGATCAACACACACTTTCCATCTCTAACAAAACTGGAATTTTTTTGCCTCGCACAAAAATGAAGATATGAACCATGTGTCTGTACTTCATTCATGTCAATAAATAGTTTTATTCTAATTTCATCGACGAAGAGAAGCGAGATATAACGTTCGTGAAGCAATGTTTCCAAGATGTGATTCGAACCGATTCAGTTTCACTATAGAAGTGAGCGACCTTGAATGATGGTGCTTCGACCCGCGCTCCGACCACGGCTCACGAAGCCTTCCTTAACTGGTACATCCAACATTACTGAGAGTGAGAGGTGCGGTGTGAGGCGTAGTGAGAGTGTGAGAGGTGCGGTGTGAGGCGTAGTGGTGTGAGAGGTGCGGTGTGAGGCGTTGTGAGGGTGTGAGAGGTGCGGTGTGAGGCGTAGTGAGAGTGTGAGAGGTGCGGTGTGAGGCGTTGTGAGGGTGTGAGAGGTGCGGTGTGAGGCGTAGTGAGAGTGTGAGAGTTGCGGTGTGAGGCGTTGTCAGGGTGTGAGAGGTGCGGTGTGAGGCGTAGTGAGGGTGTGAGAGGTGCGGTGTGAGGCGTTGTGAGGGTGTGAGAGGTGCGGTGTGAGGCGTAGTGAGAGTGTGAGAGGTGCGGTGTGAGGCGTTGTGAGGGTGTGAGAGGTGCGGTGTGAGGCGTAGTGAGAGTGTGAGAGGTGCGGTGTGAGGCGTTGTGAGGGTGTGAGAGGTGCGGTGTGAGGCGTAGTGAGAGTGTGAGAGGTGCGGTGTGAGGCGTTGTGAGAGTGTGAGAGGTGCGGTGTGAGGCGTAGTGAGAGTGTGAGAGGTGCGGTGTGAGGCGTAGTGAGTGTGTGAGAGGTGCGGTGTGAGGCGTAGTGAGGGTGTGAGAGGTGCGGTGTGAGGCGTAGTGAGGGTGTGAGAGGTGCGGTGTGAGGCGTAGTGAGAGTGTGAGAGGTGCGGTGTGTAAGGCGTTGTTGAGGTTGTGAGAGGTGCGGTGTGAGGCGTAGTGAGAATGTGAGAGGTGCGGTGTGTGAGGCGTAAGTGAAGGTGTGAGAGGTGTGGTGTGAGGCGTAGTGAGGGTGTGAGAGGTGCGGTGTGAGGCGTAGTGAGAGTGTGAGAGGTGCGGTGTAAGGCGTAATGAGAGTTTGAGAAGTGCGGTGTGAGGTGTAGTGAGTGGGTGAGAGGTGGGGTGTGAGGCGTAGTGTGTGTGTGAGAGGTGCGGTGTGAGGCGTAGTGAGAGTATGAGAGGTGCGGTGTGAGGCGTAGTGACAATGTGAGAGGTGCGGTGTGAGGCGTAGTGAAGGTGTGAGAGGTGCGGTGTGAGGCGTTGTGAGAGTGTGAGAGGTGCGGTGTGAGGCGTTGTGAGGGTGTGAGAGGTGCGGTGTGAGCGTAGTGAGAGTGTGAGAGGTGCGGTGTGAGGCGTAGGAGAGTGTGAGAGGTGCGGTGTGAGGAGTAGTGAGGGTGTGAGAGGTGCGGTGTGAGGCGTAGTGAGAGTGTGAGAGGTGCGGTGTGAGGCGTGTGAGGTGTGAGAGGTGCGGTGTGAGGCGTAGTGAGAGGTGTGAGAGGTGTGGTTGTGAGGCGTAGTGGAGAGTGTGAGAGGTGCGGTGTGAGGAGTAGTGAGAGTGTGAGAGGTGTGGTGTGAGGCGTAGTGAGGGTGTGAGAGGTGCGGTGTGAGGCGTAGTGAGAGTGTGAGAGGTGCGGTGTGAGGCGTAGTGAGAGTGTGAGAGGTGCGGTGTGAGGCGTGTGAAGGTGTGTGAGAGGTGCGGTGTGAGGCGTGTGAGAGTGTGAGAGGTGCGGTTGTGAGGCGTTTGTGAGGTGTGAGAGGTGCGGTGTGAGGCGTAGTGAGAGTGTGAGAGGTGCGGTGTGAGGGTAGTGAGTGTGTGAGAGGTGCGGTGTGAGGCGTAGTGAGAGTGTGAGAGGTGCGGTGTGAGGCGTTAGTGAGAGTGTGAGAGGTGCGGTGTGAGGCGTAGTGAGAGTGTGAGAGGTGCGGTGTGAGGCGTAGTGAGTGTGTGAGAGGTGCGGTGTGAGGCGTAGTGAGAGTGTGAGAGGTGCGGTGTGAGGCGTAGTGAGAGTGTGAGAGGTGCGGTGTGAGGCGTAGTGAGTGTGTGAGAGGTGCGGTGTGAGGCGTAGTGAGAGTGTGAGAGGTGCGGTGTGAGGCGTAGTGAGAGTGTGAGAGGTGCGGTGTGAGGCGTAGTGAGAGTGTGAGAGGTGCGGTGTGAGGCGTAGTGAGAGTGTGAGAGGTGCGGTGTGAGGCGTAGTGAGTGTGTGAGAGGTGCGGTGTGAGGCGTAGTGAGAGTGTGAGAGGTGCGGTGTGAGGCGTAGTGAGAGTGTGAGAGGTGCGGTGTTGTGAGGCGTAGTGAGAGTGTGAGAGGTGCGGTGTGAGGCGTAGTGAGAGTGTGAGAGGTGCGGTGTGAGGCGTAGTGAGGGTGTGAGAGGTGCGGTGTGAGGCGTAGTGAGAGTGTGAGAGGTGCGGTGTGAGGCGTAGTGAGAGTGTGAGAGGTGCGGTGTGAGGCGTAGTGAGAGTGTGAGAGGTGCGGTGTGAGGCGTAGTGAGAGTGTGAGAGGTGCGGTGTGAGGCGTAGTGAGAGTGTGAGAGGTGCGGTGTGAGGCGTAGTGAGGGTGTGAGAGGTGCGGTGTGAGGCGTAGTGAGAGTGTGAGAGGTGCGGTGTGAGGCGTAGTGAGAGTGTGAGAGGTGCGGTGTGAGGCGTAGTGAGAGTGTGAGAGGTGCGGTGTGAGGCGTAGTGAGAGTGTGAGAGGTGCGGTGTGAGGCGTAGTGAGAGTGTGAGAGGTGCGGTGTGAGGCGTAGTGAGAGTGTGAGAGGTGCGGTGTGAGGCGTAGTGAGAGTGTGAGAGGTGCGGTGTGAGGCGTAGTGAGAGTGTGAGAGGTGCGGTGTGAGGCGTAGTGAGAGTGTGAGAGGTGCGGTGTGAGGCGTAGTGAGAGGTGTGAGAGGTGCGGTGTGAGGCGTAGTGAGAGTGTGAGAGGTGCGGTGTGAGGCGTAGTGAGAGTGTGAGAGGTGCGGTGTGAGGCGTAGTGAGAGTGTGAGAGGTGTGGTGTGAGGCGTAGTGAGGGTGTGAGAGGTGCGGTGTGAGGCGTAGTGAGAGTGTGAGAGGTGCGGTGTGAGGCGTTGTGAGTGTGTGAGAGGTGTGGTGTGAGGCGTAGTGAGAGTGTGAGAGGTGCTGTGTCAGGCGTAGTGAGAGTGTGAGAGGTGCGGTGTGAGGCGTAGTGAGTGTGTGAGAGGTGCGGTGTGAGGCGTAGTGAGAGTGTGAGAGGTGCGGTGTGAGGCGTAGTGAGTGTGTGAGAGGTGCGGTGTGAGGCGTTGTGAGTGTGTGAGAGGTGCGGTGTGAGGCGTAGTGAGAGTGTGAGAGGTGCGGTGTGAGGCGTAGTGAGAGTGTGAGAGGTGCGGTGTGAGGCGTAGTGAGAGTGTGAGAGGTGCGGTGTGAGGCGTTGTGAGTGTGTGAGAGGTGCGGTGTGAGGCGTAGTGAGAGTGTGAGAGGTGCGGTGTCAGGCGTAGTGAGAGTGTGAGAGGTGCGGTGTGAGGCGTAGTGAGAGTGTGAGAGGTGCGGTGTGAGTTGTAGTGAGAGTGTGAGAGGTGCGGTGTGAGGCGTAGTGAGGGTGTGAGAGGTGCGGTGTGAGGCGTAGTGAGAGTGTGAGAGGTGCGGTGTGAGGCGTTGTGAGAGTGTGAGAGGTGCGGTGTGAGGCGTAGTGAGAGTGTGAGAGGTGCGGTGTGAGGCGTAGTGAAGGTGTGAGAGGTGCGGTGTGAGGCGTTGTGAGAGTGTGAGAGGTGCGGTGTGAGGCGTAGTGAGGGTGTGAGAGGTGCGGTATGAGGCGTAGTGAGAGTGTGAGAGGTGCGGTGTGAGGCGTAGTGAGAGTGTGAGAGGTGCGGTGTTAGGCGTTGTGAGAGTGTGAGAGGTGCGGTGTGAGGCGTAGTGAGGTGTGAGAGGTGCGGTGTGAGGCGTAGTGAAGGTGTGAGAGGTGCGGTGTGAGGCGTTGTGAGAGTGTGAGAGGTGCGGTGTGAGGCGTGGTGAGGGTGTGAGAGGTGCGGTGTGAGGCGTAGTGAGAGTGTGAGAGGTGCGGTGTGAGGCGTAGTGAGAGTGTGAGAGGTGCGGTGTGAGGCGTAGTGAAGGTGTGAGAGGTGCGGTGTGAGGCGTAGTGAGGGTGTGAGAGGTGCGGTGTGAGGCGTAGTGAGAGTGTGAGAGGTGCGGTGTGAGGCGTAGTGAGAGTGTGAGAGGTGCGGTGTGAGGCGTAGTGAAGGTGGGAGAGGTGCGGTGTGAGGCGTGGTGAGGTGTGAGAGGTGCGGTGTGAGGCGTAGTGAGAGTGTGAGAGGTGCGGTGTGAGGCGTAGTGAGAGTGTGAGAGGTGCGGTGTGAGGCGTAGTGAAGGTGTGAGAGGTGCGGTGTGAGGCGTAGTGAGGGTGTGAGAGGTGCGGTGTGAGGCGTAGTGAGGGTGTGAGAGGTGCGGTGTGAGGCGTAGTGAGAGTGTGAGAGGTGCGGTGTGAGGCGTAGTGAGGGTTTGAGGTTGCCACGCTGGGAGCCGCAGGAAGGTAGCCATGCTGGGTGCCGCAGGAAGGTTGCCATGCTGGGAGCCGCAGGAAGGTAGCCATGCTGGGTGCCGCAGGAAGGTAGCCATGCTGGGTGCCGCAGGAAGGTAGCCATGCTGGGTGCCGCAGGAAGGTAGCCATGCTGGGTGCCGCAGGAAGGTAGCCATGCTGGGTGCCGCAGGAAGGTAGCCATGCTGGGAGCCGCAGGAAGGTAGCCACGCTGGGAGCCGCAGGAAGGTAGCCATGCTGGGAGCCGCAGGAAGGTAGCCATGCTGGGTGCCGCAGGAAGGTAGCCATGCTGGGTGCCGCAGGAAGATAGCCATGCTGGGAGCCGCAGGAAGGTAGCCATGCTGGGAGCCGCAGGAAGGTAGCCATGCTGGGTGCCGCAGGAAGGTTGCCATGCTGGGTGCCGCAGGAAGGTAGCCATGCTAGGTGCCGCAGGAAGGTAGCCATGCTGGGTGCCGCAGGAAGGTAGCCATGCTGGGTGCCGCAGG
The DNA here is from genome assembly GCF_036320965.1 of Panulirus ornatus. Lineage (NCBI taxonomy): Eukaryota > Metazoa > Arthropoda > Malacostraca > Decapoda > Palinuridae > Panulirus > Panulirus ornatus. Next base: position 21,187,719 of record NC_092252.1, on the reverse strand, counting down.
AAGGTAGCCATGCTGGAAGCCGCAGGAAGGTAGCCATGCTGGGTGCCGCAGGAAGGTAGCCATGCTGGGTGCCGCAGGAAGGTAGCCATGCTGGGTGCCGCAGGAAGGTAGCCATGCTGGGTGCCGCAGGAAGGTAGCCATGCTGGGTGCCGCAGGAAGGTAGCCATGCTGGGTGCCGCAGGAAGGTAGCCATGCTGGGTGCCGCAGGAAGGTAGCCATGCTGGGAGCCGCAGGAAGGTAGCCATGCTGGGTGCCGCAGGAAGGTAGCCATGCTGGGTGCCGCAGGAAGGTAGCCATGCTGGGAGCCGCAGGAAGGTAGCCACGCTGGGAGCCGCAGGAAGGTAGCCATGCTGGGTGCCGCAGGAAGGTAGCCGTGCTGGGTGCCGCAGGAAGGTAGCCATGCTGGGTGCCGCAGGAAGGTAGCCATGCTGGGTGCCGCAGGAAGGTAGCCATGCTGGGTGCCGCAGGAAGGTAGCCACGCTGGGTGCCGCAGGAAGGTAGCCATGCTGGGTGCCGCAGGAAGGTAGCCATGCTGGGAGCCGCAGGAAGGTAGCCATGCTGGGTGCCGCAGGAAGGTAGCCATGCTGGGTGCCGCAGGAAGGTAGCCATGCTGGGTGCCGCAGGAAGGTAGCCATGCTGGGTGCCGCAGGAAGGTTGCTCATTCTCGTAAGTCCATCTACGTCATCCGTTGTACAGGTTTCCACACAGAAACCGTCACCAAGTGGTAGCGGTACAGTAGTGTGGTCTGCGTTACGGACATGTTACTACCAAGTCACACATCTCTCTCTCTCTCTCTCTCTCTCTCTCTCTCTCTCTCTCTCTCTCTCTCTCTCTCTCTCTCTCTCTCTCTGGCATGATGAATGACCTTGAGTAGTGGCAGGTCACTTTTTACTTTTGATAGAGAGAGAGAGAGAGAGAGAGAGAGAGAGAGAGAGAGAGAGAGAGAGAGAGAGAGAGAGAGAGAGAGAGAGAGAGAGAGAGAGAGTCAGGAAAAGGTACAGTAAATAAATTGGACGTAATCACATTGGACACATGTATGGTGCAATTTTTTTCTTCTACACAACCAAGTCGTGAGTCAATCAGGCCTCCTCTTGTCTGTGTTTCTTATGTAAACCCTCGGCACACTGTGTGTGTGTGTGTGTGTGTGTGTGTGTAGTGATGTTTTTGGTATAGGGAGACATGAGACAAGCTGCGGCAGGAGCTGTTTGTTGTGTATGTTTGCTGATGACCGGAACTTTTCGAAGCGTTTTGAGGTTCACTGGGAAGCAGGTGTTCCCGTGTTAGTGTGCACGTCCAAGTTCTGAATATGACTATATTATATGACTATATTATATGACTGTATCATATGAATGTACTATATGACTGTATTATATGACTGTATTATATGACTATATTATGTGACTGTATTATATGATTATATTATATGACTGTATCATATGAATGTACTATATGACTGTATTATATGACTGTATTATATGACTATTATGTGACTGTATTATATGACTATATTATATGACTGTACTATATGACTGTATTATATGACTATATGACTGTACTACATGACTGTATATATGACTATATTATATGACTGTAAATTATATGGGAGGGTATTGATTGAGAGGGTGAAGGCATGTACAGAGCATCAGATTGGGGAAGAGCAGTGTGGTTTCAGAAGTGGTAGAGGATGTGTGGATCAGGTGTTTGCTTTGAAGAATGTATGTGAGAAATACTTAGAAAAGCAAATGGATTTGTATGTAGCATTTATGGATCTGGAGAAGGCATATGATAGAGTTGATAGAGATGCTCTGTGGAAGGTATTAAGAATATATGGTGTGGGAGGAAAGTTGTTAGAAGCAGTGAAAAGTTTTTATCGAGGATGTAAGGCATGTGTACGTGTAGGAAGAGAGGAAAGTGATTGGTTCTCAGTGAATGTAGGTTTGCGGCAGGGGTGTGTGATGTCTCCATGGTTGTTTAATTTGTTTATGGATGGGGTTGTTAGGGAGGTAAATGCAAGAGTTTTGGAAAGAGGGGCAAGTATGAAGTCTGTTGGGGATGAGAGAGCTTGGGAAGTGAGTCAGTTGTTGTTCGCTGATGATACAGCGCTGGTGGCTGATTCATGTGAGAAACTGCAGAAGCTGGTGACTGAGTTTGGTAAAGTGTGTGGAAGAAGAAAGTTAAGAGTAAATGTGAATAAGAGCAAGGTTATTAGGTACAGTAGGGTTGAGGGTCAAGTCAATTGGGAGGTGAGTTTGAATGGAGAAAAACTGGAGGAAGTGAAGTGTTTTAGATATCTGGGAGTGGATCTGGCAGCGGATGGAACCATGGAAGCGGAAGTGGATCATAGGGTGGGGGAGGGGGCGAAAATTCTGGGGGCCTTGAAGAATGTGTGGAAGTCGAGAACATTATCTCGGAAAGCAAAAATGGGTATGTTTGAAGGAATAGTGGTTCCAACAATGTTGTATGGTTGCGAGGCGTGGGCTATGGATAGAGTTGTGCGCAGGAGGATGGATGTGCTGGAAATGAGATGTTTGAGGTCAATGTGTGGTGTGAGGTGGTTTGATCGAGTGAGTAACGTAAGGGTAAGAGAGATGTGTGGAAATAAAAAGAGCGTGGTTGAGAGAGCAGAAGAGGGTGTTTTGAAGTGGTTTGGGCACATGGAGAGAATGAGTGAGGAAAGATTGACCAAGAGGATATATGTGTCGGAGGTGGAGGGAACGAGGAGAAGAGGGAGACCAAATTGGAGGTGGAAAGATGGAGTGAAAAAGATTTTGTGTGATCGGGGCCTGAACATGCAGGAGGGTGAAAGGAGGGCAAGGAATAGAGTGAATTGGAGCGATGTGGTATACCGGGGTTGACGTGCTGTCAGTGGATTGAATCAAGGCATGTGAAGCGTCTGGGGTAAATCATGGAAAGCTGTGTAGGTATGTATATTTGCGTGTGTGGACGTATGTATATACATGTGTATGGGGGGGGGTTGGGCCATTTCTTTCGTCTGTTTCCTTGCGCTACCTCGCAAACGCGGGAGACAGCGACAAAGTATAATAAAAATAATAATATTATATGACTGTGTTATATGACTGTACTATATGACTGTACTATATGACTATATTATATGACAATTACATGACTGTATTATATGACTACTATATGACTGTATCATAGGACTGTATTATATGACTGTATTATATGTTGTCGATGTCTACTAGTTTCTCATGAATTTCTTCCAGATTTCCTTAACGAAATACCATTTTTGTTTGATGTTGAAGTCTTCAGTCAAGGACAGAAGTCCACAAGAAGGACGAGCCGTAGTTCAATATAGATGGGATTATGGAAAGTAGAAAGAAGAGACAAAGGAAGGTATCTAGAATGCGCCAGGTCATATTTATTGGGAAAAACATGAAAAGGTAGAGAGTTCCATAACTTTGAGGCGTAAGGAAAGAAACAGTTATCAAAGCAAGAATAACCTCTGCTATGCGTTTGGCAGAGTTAGAAGCATGATCACTTAGGAGGTGTTGAGGTGCCACTGAGGGGCTGCTGTAAGGTGAGGTGCCGTTAGAATAAATACATTTATGAGTGTGTGATCAGATGAACCAAGCGGGGCGAGATCGTGTTGTTACACCAGGATGAACTAGAGGTTAACATTAGGTTCAGAATGTTAGCAGAGAGTCAGGACTATGAGAAGGATCCCGGGAGATAATTTGCTCTAAATCATTGACAATGGAGGACGTGAGGTCGCCAGTCCCTCCACCATCCGTAGGGCAGGAATTGGTTTGTGTCTCTGTACGTGTTCCTCCTCCACCACTGGTCACTACACTCTTCTGCCGTCATCTTTACCCTTCTGGAAGCTGTATTGATTCCAGTCACACATGTTGGTTCCAAGGTGTTATCTTAACCTCAAGTGTTATAATGATGTTGTTTCCAAGGTGTTATCTTGACCTCAAGTGTTATAATGATGTTGTTTCCAAGGTGTTATCTTGACCTCAAGTGTTATAACTCTTTCAGAAAGTTTCTGTGTAGGAAAGGTTGTGGTAATTCTTCGGGTTTGTATCTGACATTTCTGGTTTTGTTATCTTGGTTACTCTGGTATCTGACCTTTCTGGTTTTGTTATCATGGTTACTCTGGTATCTGACATTTCTGGTTTTGTTATCATGGTTACTCTGGTATCTGACATTTCTGGTTTTGTTATCTTGGTTACTCTGGTATCTGACATTTGCAAGTAATATGGTAACCTGACTTGCATGCAAGGTTTTGTGAATGACTGTTCGATGCCCTGGCAAGTCAATGAACATCGAGAAGCGATGATTAAGGCACACCCGGGTTGAGTGGCCACTGACAGCACTTCACCCCTCGTAAACCACATCGATACACTACATCCTGTCCCATGCACGCAATGCACCCTCTTGCATGTTCAGGCCCCGATACCCTAAAGCCTCCTTCACTCTAAACCTCTAACTCCTTTTTGACCCCCTCCCATCCTCCTCCCTTCACTTCTAACATGTACATACTGTTGGTCAGTCTGTGTCTGCCCTTTTTTTACATATGAGAGAACCATTCTAGTACGTCCTGGTCCATTCTCACGTCATGCTGCGCTTACTGCTACACTTGTGTTGCTTTCATGTGTTGGAAAAAATTGTGGTGTCTGAAAACTTGGCTTGATTTCTTTTATCTTTTTCATTTTTCGATTATGACATCGATTATGTCAGAGATTATGACATTGATTATGTCAGAGATTATGTCAGAGATTAGGTCATCGATCATGTCAGAGATTATGTCATCGATTATGTCAGAGATTATGTCATCGATCATGTCAGCGATTATGTCATCGATCATGTCAGAAATTATGTCAGAGATTATGTCAGAGATTATGTCATCGATCATGTCAGCGATTATGTCATCGATCATGTCAGCGATTATGTCATCGATCATGTCAGCAATTATGTCAGATTATGTCATCAATCATGTCAGAGATTATGTCCATGTGGTGTGCCACATGGATTAGTTTTGGGAGAAGTTTTCCTTCTCACATATATATGAGTGATAATGTTTTCTTTCTCACATATATATGAGTGATAATGTTTTCTTTCTCACATATATATGAGTGATAATGTTTTCTTTCTCACATATATATGAGTGATAATGTTTTCTTTCTCACATATATATGAGTGATAATGTTTTCTTTCTCACATATATATGAGTGATAATGTTTTCTTTCTCACATATATATGAGTGATAATGTTTTCTTTCTCACATATATATGAGTGATAATGTTTTCTTTCTCACATATATATGAGTGATAATGTTTTCTTTCTCACATATATATGAGTGATAATGTTTTCTTTCTCACATATATATGAGTGATAATGAGATGTTGTTCAAGATATACAAATTAGCAGACGACACTAAGTTGCACAAGAAATCTAAACGTAAACTTGAACGTTACAAGTTCAAACTGACAGTACAACTGATGGAGGAGCCTTCAAGTGGGAAGTAGATTGTCATAACGATAAATGTAAAGTGGAAGATATCGGTGTGCAACATGATAGTGGTCATATGAACAGGTTAGTAACAACAACAGGAATTCTGTTGAGCTACGGAAGGTAAACGAGGAAGAACGGTCTTAATTGTCAAAACGTGTCGTGATCTGAGGCTAAGTTGACGGTGCGCAGAAGCAGGAAAACGAGGCGAACACCATTCTTACATTCATTGATAGTGTTCGAACTGGTGTCTATGGAAATATTCTTTGCATACACACACATACACACACACACACACACACACACACACACACACACACACGTACACCGCCATGTTGCTTATGGTCCATATAATGTGTTGATGTTCATTACTCGAGTGTTGTGTGTAAGTTTGTGCTCTCGCCGCTGCTGGGATGGTTTACTGGAGAGAGCAGCTACAAGTTGATGTAATGTTTAGACCAGAGTGAGTCTGGACACGTCTCTACTTCCTGGAAGATGTATTACGATTGGCTGATCCAAACCAGAACACATGTGGTCGTGAGGCCCAGCTTGCCTGGCCCACACTGGACACCACCACTGTGGAAGGAAGCCTCATGAGGCGCAGTCATGTTTTTGTGTTGCTCTTTTTCTCCTGCTGGAACGTGTTTGGCAGCGCTTCCAGCAGGAGGGGCTTGGCCCACACAAGGTCGTGCTCCTCTAAGAAACAGTTCTTCACCCACACAACACCTGTTCCACACGTATCTAACTCTGCTGCCAGAGTAAGGAAGGGGTCAGCTTCCCCTTTCCATGACCGTGGCTCATGGTAAGGCACTCACTCCTGTCCTGGGAACAACACTATAAGTTGTAGGTTGTAGACAGCAGACGCCCTGACCAGCACGACCCTCCCGGCTTACTCCAGCCTCCACGTCACAATGATTGAACCTTCCTTATGTCACATCAAACCTAAAGTAAGGATCAGTGGTCTCGAACCCTCCATACCAGCAGCGAACACATCTCCTCCTGGATTATCCATCCAGTCATCTCAGTCTTCCTCTTCATGTTACATCCAGTCATCACATCCTCCTCCTTCCCCCACCACCTTACCCTTCTATTTCTCACTGGAAACTTTGTCATGCAAGAACCCAACAACCGAATGATCCCAGCTTTCCAGCAGAGGGCACGAGGAACCATGCAAGTCCCTCTTGCTGAGACCGAGATGGAGGGTCCCGGCAGCACGGACCACTCCCAACACCTTCTCTCCTCCCGGCAGCACGGACCACTCCCAACACCCTCTCTCCTCCCGGTAGCACGGACCACTCCCAACACCCTCTCTCCTCCCGGCAGCACGGACCACTCCCAACACCCTCTCTCCTCCCGGCAGCACGGACCACGCCCAACACCCTCTCTCCTCCCGGCAGCACGGACCACGCCCAACACCCTCTCTCCTCCCGCCTGATGAACACCAGCCGTACTAACATACCGTAGTAATACCTTCTTTTACGTCAGAGGCTCATCTGTACGCTACAGTAATGACCTAAACATCTGAGGCTACGAAGCACAGTAATGACCTAAACATCTGAGGCTACGAAGCACAATAATGACCTAAATATCTGAGGCTACGAAGCACAGTAATGACCAGAACAAGTTACAACGGTGTTCGAACAAACATTTCATGATTTTCCCCTGGAAACGCCGCCATGACTGGCGGGAATGTGTTTATAACCCGAGGAATAGCCAGTCCGGGTCCACGAGTCGTACTGGTGAGGCTGAGGTCATGCTGAGCTTGCCACAGGTAAGAGGGATGGTGAGGCTGAGGTCATGCTGAGCTTGCCACAGGTAAGAGGGATGGTGAGGGAGGCAATCTATGGTCTGGCCATTGTTACACTTCCCTCATGTGCGACGTCACGTGCCACACGTCAAGATATACATGAGGGACGTCCGCGCGAGTCTGCCATGCCACAGCAACAGTCTCTGTTCTGGGCTGAGGAACATGAGTGAACATTACGTGAGGCGATGGTAGGGCAGGAAGTGGATCTACAACAAGAAAATGACACAAGTTAATTGCAAGACGACAGTGATCAGAGGCGGGGACCATGATAGTGGAGCTCCAACACACACACACACACACACACACACACGGTCAGGTTGCTTGTCATCCGGTCGTGTGGCTGGCACTGGCCACAATTGGCAGTTGCGCCTGTTAAGGAGTTGCCCCTTACGTGCGCAGGGTCATCACAGCAGGATGCAACACTGTCAAGGGAAGTCAGCTTTCGCACCTGAACCTACAGAAGATGGGATGCTACTTTCTGAAAGAAACTGATATCAAATGAAATACTGAAAATATGCATTCTCAGAGACGCTCAAAATATCAGAACTTTCTGTGAGTGATAACTGAAGGACCATCTCGTGGCCACAGTGGTTCCATCATTCATCTGTGTGTGTGTGTGTGTGTGTGTGTGTGTGTGTGGGGAGGGAGGGGGGGGGGGGGCACAGTAAACATGCTGCTACAAACATAATCCTCAACATTTTAACCATAGCCAAGTGTCCATCAGGGGGATAGAAATCAGGTTCACTTGAATCCGCTGGTTGTGGGCGAACGTCCTTGATGGATAGTGGAGTGCGGGTCTGTCCTTGATTACGAATGTGGGGTGTGGGTCTGTCCTTGATTACGAATGTGGGGTGTGGGTCTGTCCTTGGTTATGAATGTGGGGTGTGGGTCTGTCCTTGGTTATGAATGTGGGGTGTGGGTCTGTCCTTGGTTATGAATGTGGGGTGTGGGTCTGTCCTTGGTTATGAATGTGGGGTGTGGGTTTGTCCTTGGTTATGAATGTGGGGTGTGGGTCTGTCCTTGGTTATGAATGTGGGGTGTGGGTTTGTCCTTGGTTATGAATGTGAGGTGTGGGTTTGTCCTTGGTTATGAATGTGGGGTGTGGGTTTGTCCTTGGTTATGAATGTGGGGTGTGGGTCTGTCCTTGGTTATGAATGTGAGGTGTGGGTTTGTCCTTGGTTATGAATGTGGGGTGTGGGTCTGTCCTTGGTTATGAATGTGGGGTGTGGGTTTGTCCTTGGTTATGAATGTGGGGTGTGGGTCTGTCCTTGGTTATGAATGTGAGGTGTGGGTTTGTCCTTGGTTATGAATGTGGGGTGTGGGTTTGTCCTTGGTTATGAATGTGGGGTGTGGGTCTGTCCTTGGTTATGAATGTGGGGTGTGGGTTTGTCCTTGGTTATGAATGTGGGGTGTGGGTCTGTCCTTGGTTATGAATGTGGGGTGTGGGTCTGTCCTTGGTTATGAATGTGAGGTGTGGGTTTGTCCTTGGTTATGAATGTGGGGTGTGGGTCTGTCCTTGGTTATGAATGTGGGGTGTGGGTTTGTCCTTGGTTATGAATGTGGGGTGTGGGTCTGTCCTTGGTTATGAATGTGGGGTGTGGGTCTGTCCTTGGTTATGAATGTGGGGTGTGGGTCTGTCCTTGGTTATGAATGTGGGGTGTGGGTCTGTCCTTGGTTATGAATGTGGGGTGTGGGTTTGTCCTTGGTTATGAATGTGGGGTGTGGGTCTGTCCTTGGTTATGAATGTGGGGTGTGGGTTTGTCCTTGGTTATGAATGTGGGGTGTGGGTCTGTCCTTGGTTATGAATGTGGGGTGTGGGTCTGTCCTTGGTTATGAATGTGGGGTGTGGGTCTGTCCTTGGTTATGAATGTGGGGTGTGGGTCTGTCCTTGGTTATGAATGTGGGGTGTGGGTTTGTCCTTGGTTATGAATGTGGGGTGTGGGTCTGTCCTTGGTTATGAATGTGGGGTGGGGGTCTGTCCTTGGTTATGAATGTGGGATGTGGGTCTGTCCTTGGTTATGAATGTGGGGTGCAGGTCTGTCCTTGGTTATGAATGTGGGGTGTGGATCTGTCCTTGGTTATGAATGTGGGGTGCAGGTCTGTCCTTGGTTATGAATGTGGGGTGTGGGTCTGTCCTTCGTTATGAATTTGGAGTGTAGGTCTGTCCTTGGTTATGAATGTGGGGTGAGGGTCTGTCCTTGGTAAACTGTTGGGTGCAGGTCAATCCTTGATTATGAATGTGGGGTGTGGGTCTATCCTTGATAAACTGTGGGGTGCGGGTCTGTCCTTGGTAAAGTGTGGGGTGCAGGTCTATCCTTAATTATGAACGTGGGGTGCGGGTCTATCCTTGATAAACTGTGGGGTGTGGGTCTATCCTTGGTAAACTGTGGGGTGCGGGTCTGTCCTTGGTAAACTGTGGGGTGCGGGTCTGTCCTTGGTAAACTGTGGGGTTCAGGTCTGTCTTTGATTATTAATGTTGGGTGTGGGTCTGTCCTTGATAAACTGATGGGTGCATGTCTATCCTTAATCATGAATGTGGGGTTCTGGTCTGTCCTTGGTTATAAATGTGGGGTTTTGTTCTGCTTTTGGATATGAATGTGGGGTGCAGATCTGTCCTTGGTTATGAATGTGGGATGCAGGGTCTTCCTTGGTTATGAATGTGGGGTAAGGGTCTGTCCTTGGTTATGAATGAGGGATGTAGGGTCTTCCTTGGTTATGAATGTGGGGTGAGGGTCTGTCCTTGGTTATGAATGTGGGTGAGAGTCTGTCCTTGGTTATGAATGTGGGTGTGGGTCTGTCCTTGGTTATGAATGTGGGGTGTGGGTCTGTCCTTGGTTATGAATGTGGGGTGTGGGTCTGTCCTTGGTTATGAATGTGGGGTGTGGGTCTGTCCTTGGTTATGAATGTGGGGTGTGGGTCTGTCCTTGGTTATGAATGTGGGGTGTGGGTCTGTCCTTGGTTATGAATGTGGGGTGTGGGTCTGTCCTTGGTTATGAATGTGGGGTGTGGGTCTGTCCTTGGTTATGAATGTGGGGTGTGGGTCTGTCCTTGGTTATGAATGTGGGGTGTGGGTCTGTCCTTGGTTATGAATGTGGGGTGTGGTCTGTCCTTGGTTATGAATGTGGGTGTGGGTCTGTCCTTGGTTATGAATGTGGGGTGTGGGTCTGTCCTTGGTTATGAATGTGGGGTGTGCTCTGTCCTTGGTTATGAATGTGGGGTGTGGGTCTGTCCTTGGTTATGAATGTGGGGTGTGGGTCTGTCCTTGGTTATGAATGTGGGTGTGGGTCTGTCCTTGGTTATGAATGTGGGGTGTGGTTCTGTCCTTGGTTATGAATGTGAGGTGTGG
>NC_092252.1:21117091-21169591 GCF_036320965.1 Panulirus ornatus | reverse complement strand
AATAATTATATACACTACGATGTATACATTATGTAGTTAGTAATAATTATATACACTACGATGTATACATTATGTAGTTAGTAATAATTATATACACTACGATGTATACATTATGTAGTTAGTAATGATTATATACACTACGATGTATACATTATGTAGTTAGTAATGATTATATACACTACGATGTATACATTATGTAGTTAGTAATAATTATATACACTACGATGTATACATTATGTAGTTAGTAATGATTATATACACTACGATGTACACATTATGTAGTTAGTAATGATTATATACACTACGATGTATACATTATGTAGTTAGTAATAATTAAGTGAACATTGAATGATGATTGGTTACAGGAACATAGTAGTTGACATACAGCTTAGCTGCACATCTTAACTGATTGACAACTAAGGTGTTTACTTGTTTAGTTATTCCTTTGTTTGTGATTGCTTATGATGATGATAGGGGTATGTATAGGACTTGTCTATAATTGTATATGTTTCCATCTTCATTAAGACTCTCTCTCTCTCTCTCTCTCTCTCTCTCTCTCTCTCTCTCTCTCTCTCTCTCTCTCTATATATATATATATATATATATATATATATATATATTGGAAAGGACCACAAATTTGCGCGTGATCAAGATATTCCTATGAGTTCACGGGGAAAATGAAACACGATAAGTTCCCAAGTGCACTTTCGTGTAATAATCACATCATCAGGGGAGACACAAGAGAGAAATATAACAGTCGGTTGATAATACATCGAAAAGACGAAGCTAGGACGCCATTTGGTAAACATGCGATTGTCCAAGACAGACAAGGAGCTTCCATAAACTTATCATTTTACAAATCTTATCAACAATAAAGTTATCTAATTTGTATAGGCCATCACTAATGTTAAGATTATAATTCTTTGTGTATTTAATGATACAATGTATTTGATAATACAATGATATTTCTCTTGGTAATAGAGTTAGAGTTAATAACTGAGATGGCATTACTCCAGTCAATACAATGATCATAGTTTTTAACGTGATTAAACAAGGCTTTTGATTCTTGTCCTGTTCTTATACTATATTTATGTTGCTTAAGTCTAACAGAAAGATCCTCACCAGTCTGCCCAACATAAAATTTATCACAATTTCCACATGGCACTTTACAGATGCATCCAGGGGAATTTTGTGGTGAATTCCTGATTAAGATATTCCATATAGTATTATTGTTGCTGAAGGCAACATTTACATTAAAGGATTTAAGCAACATGTGAAGTAAAGTAAACTTATTATCAAGAGGGAGAACTAAAAGATTCGTGGTGTCAATGGGAGGTTTGGGCTCAACTCTATATAATAATTTGTTTGCTAATTTCAGGGATTTCTCAAAGAAAGATCTAGGGTACTTTAACTTAGATCCAATAGAATATATCTTCTCAAACTCATCTTCAATAAACTCTGGACTGCAAATACGTAATGCCCCAAGGAACATAGATTGAAATGATGATAATTTAATTCTGTCATGTTGAGATGAGTAATAATGGATATATGAGCATACATTGGTGGGTTTTCTGTATATGCTAAACTTAAACTTGTTTCCTTGCCTATGGATCATGCAATCTGAAAATGGTAACATACCATTATTTTCATTTTCTACAGTAAATTTGATGGAAGGTACTAAATTGTTAAGTAAGGGGAGAAATACTTGTAAATTTTCATTTGTTGGCAAAACACAAAGAACATCATCTACATATCTAAACCAAATTGCATTAGAAGGTAAGATATCCTTTAGTAGTTTTGTTTCAAAATAATTCCATATAAAGATTACTCAGTACAGGTGAAAGAGGGTTTACCATTGCCATACCAAATTTTTGAGCATTATAATCTCCATTGAATTGAAATACACAGTCTTTTATACATAATTTCTCAGTTCAATGAAAACAGACTTTGAAACAGGTAATTAAATATCAACCAAGACATCAAATAAATATTCTAAAAGGTCATCAACTGGAACTTTTGTGAAAAGTGAGGAAACATCAACATTACCCCGAGAAATATCATTGAATCATCTATTATTGAATACACAAAGAATTATAATCTTAACATTAGTGATGGTCTATACAAATTAGATAACTTTATTGTTGATAGAATTTTTAAAATGATAAGTTTATGATCTCTCCTTGTCTGCCTTGGACAATCGCATGTTTACCAAATGGCGTCCTAGCTTCGTCTCTTCGATGTATATCAACTGATTGTTATATTTCTCTCTTGTGTCTCCTCAGATGATGTGATTATTACACGATAGTGCACTTGAGAACTTATCGTGTTTCATTTTCCCCGTGGACACATAGGAGTATATATATATATATATATATATATATATATATATATATATATATATATATATATATATATATATATATATATATATATATATATATATATATATATATATATATATATATATATATATATATATATATATATATATTTTATTTTATTTTATTTTTTTTTATTTATTTTCCTTTGTCACTGTCTCCCGCGTTAGCGAGGTAACGCAAGGAAACAGACGAAAGGCCCAACCCACCCCCATACACATGTATATACATACACGTCCACACACGCAAATATACATACCTGTACACTCAGTGTATACATATATATATACACACACAGTCATATACATATATACACATGTACATAATTCATACTGTCTGCCTTTATTCATTCCCATCGCCACCTCGCCACACATGAAATAACAACCCCCTCGCCCCCCTGAGTGCGAGGTAGCGCTAGGAAAAGACAACAAAAGCCCCATTCGTTCACAGTCAGTCTCTAGCTGTCATGCAATATGCACCGAAACCACAGCTCCCTTTCCTCATCCAGGCCCCACAAAACTTTCCATGGTTTACCCCAGACGCTTCACATGCCCTGGTAATCCATTGACAACACGTCGACCCCGGTGTACCACATCGTTCCAATTCCCTCTAATCCTTGCACGCCTTTCACCCTCCTGGATGTTCAGGCCCCGATCACTCAAAATCTTTTTCACTCCATCTTTCCACCTCCAATTTGGTCTCCCACTTCTCCTCGTTCCCTCCACCTCTGACAAGTATATCCTCTTGGTCAATCTTTCCTCTCTCATTCTCTCCATGTGACCAAACCATTTCAATACACCCTCTTCTGCTCTCTCAACCACACTCTTTTTATTACCACACATCTCTCTTACCCTTTCATTACTTACTCGATCAAATCACCTCACACCACATATTGTCCTTAAAAATCTCATTTCCAGCACATCCACCCTCCTGCGCACAACTCTATCTATAGCCCACGCCTCGTAACCATATAACATTGTTGGAACCATAATTCCTTCAAACATACCCATTTTTGCTTTCCAAGATAACGTTCTTGACTTCCACACATTTTTCAACACTCCCAGAACTTTTGCCCCCTCACCCACCCTATGACCCACTTCAGCTTTCATGGTTCCATCGTCTGCCAAATCCACTCATGTACCTGGATGCAACGCACATAATCTACCTGGGTCTTGTAATTACGTATGCGGGTCTTCAGTATACCAAACATCATTCATTCATCATTTACTCATCCTAAGTCAGCGATGCAGTGAATCCTGCTCTTATCTTACTCAGCCACTGATACTCACCATTCATGACCTGAGTGTGGGTGCCGCCACAACTCTTGCTTGGGTCAGGTTAGGTCGGGTTCATTATGTGTCAGCACAAGCTGTAAACTAGGCCTCCACCCAGCAGGGAGCATATCCCATGTTGGGACAGATCCCATGTTGGCTCAGAGCCCAAGTCCCTGTAAGTCCCATGTTAGATAAAACCTCATGATGGTGCAAATTCCATCTCATTATGTTGACGCGTGGTGCCGCATGTTGGTGAGGTAGAGGCCATGTTAGTGTCAATCACACATTGCCTTTGTGCATGATGTTGGCCCAGGGAACACATCCACTTGTGGCATTATTATATGGAGATTTGCTTTATATAGGCTAATGGTCCAGTGTTCTGTTAACTTTGTTAATGTGTTAGCTGTTGTGTTAACTTTGATGACGTACTAACTTAAGTGTTGTGTTAACTTTGTTAATGTGTTAGCTGTTGTGTTAACTTTGATGACGTATTAACTTAAGTTTTGTGTTAACTTTGTTAATGTGTTAACTGTTGTGTTAACTTTGATGACGTACTAACTTAAGTGTTGTGTTAGCTTTGTTAATGTGTTAACTGTTGTGTTAACTTTGATGACGTACTAACTTAAGTGTTGTGTTAGCTTTCTTAATGTGTTAACTGTTGTCTTAAGTTTGATGACGTATTAAGTGTTGTGTTAGCTTTATTAATGTGTTAACTGTTGTGTTAACTTTGATGACGTATCAACTTAAGTGTTGTGTTAGCTTTGTTAATGTGTTAAATGTTGTGTTAACTTTGATGACGTATTAACTTAAGTGTTGTGTTAGCTTTGTTAATGTGCTAACTGTTGTGTTAACTTTGATGACGTATTAACTTAAGTGATGTGTTAGCTTTGATGATGTGTTAACTGATGTGTTAACTTTAATGACGTATTAACTTAAGTGATGTGTTAGCTTTGTTAATGTGTTAACTGTTGTGTTAACTTTGATGACGTATTAACTTAAGTGATGTGTTAGCTTTGATGATGTGTTAACTGTTGTGTTAACTTTGATGATGTATTAACTCAAGTGATGTGTTAGCTTTAATGATGTGTTAACTGTTGTGTTAACTTTGATGATGTATTAACTTGAGTGATGTGTTAACTTTGATGATGTGTTAACTGTTGTGTTAACTTTGATGACGTATTAACCTAGGTGATGTGTTAGCTTTGTTAATGTGTTAACTGTTGTGTTAACCTTGATGACGTATTAACTTAAGTGATTTGTTAGCTTTGTTAATGTGTTAACTGATGTGTTAACCTTGATGACGTATTAACTTAAGTGATGTGTTAGCTTTGTTAATGTGTTAACTGTTGTGTTAACCTTGATGACGTATTAACTTAAGTGATGTGTTAGCTTTGTTAATGTGTTAACTGTTGTGTTAACCTTGATGACGTATTAACTTAAGTGATGTGTTAGCTTTGATGATGTGTTAACTGTTGTGTTAACTTTGATGACGTATTAACTTAAGTGATGTGTTAGCTCTGATGATGTGTTAACTGTTGTGTTATCTTTGATGACGTATTAACCTAAGTGATGTGTTAGTTTTGATGATGTGTTAACTGTTGTGTTAACCTTGATGACGTATTAACTTAAATGATGTGTTAGCCTTGATGATGTGTTAACTGTTGTGTTAACTTTGATGACGTATTAACTTAAGTGATGTGTTAGCTTTGATGATGTGTTAACTGTTGTATTAGCTTTGATGACGTATTAACTAAAGTGATGTGTTAGCTTTCATGATGTGTTAACTGCTGTGTTAACCTTGATGATGTATTAACTTAAGTGATGTGTTAGCTTTGATGATGTGTTAACTGCTGTGTTAACCTTGATGATGTATTAACTTAAGTGATGTGTTAGCTTAGATGATGTGTTAACTGTTGTGTTAACCTTGATGATGTATTAACTTAAGTGATGTGTTAGCTCTGATAATACGTTAACTGTTGTGTTAACCTTGATGACGTATTAACTTAAGTGATGTGTTAGCTTTGATGATGTGTTAACTGTTGTGTTAACTTTGATGACGTATTAAGTGATGTGTTAGCTTTGATGATGTGTTAACTGTTGTGTTAACTTTGATGATGTATTAACTTAAGTGATGTGTTAGCTCTGATAATACGTTAACTGTTGTGTTAACTTTGATGACGTATTAACTAAAGTGATGTGTTAGATTTGTTAATGTGTTATCTGTTATGTTAAACTTTGATGACGTATTAACTTTAGTGATGTGTTAGATTTGATGATGTGGTAACTTGTGTTAACCTTGATGACGTATCAAGTGATGTGTTAGCTTTGATGATATGTTCATTGTTGTGTTAACTTTGATGACATATTAACTTAAGTGATATGTTAGCTTTGATGATGTGTTAATGTAAGTATTGGTTAGTATTGTTGATGAAGTACTGTATTTTTGCTTCCTTGGTGTGTGTGTGTGTGTGTGTGTGTGTGTGTGTGTGTGTGTCCTGGCCAGGAGGCCAACATGTGTCACCTGGCCAGGAGGCCAACATGTATCACCTGGCCAGGAGGCCAACATGTATCACCTGGCCAGGAGGCCAACATGTATCACCTGGCCAGGAGGCCAACATGTGTCACCTGGCCAGGAGGCCAACATGTATCACCTGGCCAGGAGGCCAACATGTATCACCTGGCCAGGAGGCCAACATGTATCACCTGGCCAGGAGGCCAACATGTGTCACCTGGCCAGGAGGCCAACATGTATCACCTGGCCAGGAGGCCAACATGTATCACCTGGCCAGGAGGCCAACATGTGTCACCTGGCCAGGAGGCCAAAATGTGTCACCTGGCCAGGAGGCCAACATGTATCACCTAGCCAGGAGGCCAACATGTGTCGTACTTGCTCACTGCACAAGCCATCATAA
Source organism: Panulirus ornatus (assembly GCF_036320965.1). Taxonomy (NCBI): domain Eukaryota; kingdom Metazoa; phylum Arthropoda; class Malacostraca; order Decapoda; family Palinuridae; genus Panulirus; species Panulirus ornatus. The sequence goes on along the minus strand of NC_092252.1, from coordinate 21,163,027 downwards.
TTTCCCTCAGTAGCAACAGGGTTGTACATGCTACAACACCAGGTGTACAAACTGCTTCAAGAAGTGAATGTGTTCGTCTTACACAGCTTGATATGACAGTGAGACTTGAAGCTGGTTCTTACACAGCTTGATATCACAGTGAGACTTGAAGCTGGTTCTTACACAGCTTGATATGACAGTGAGACTTGAAGCTGGTTCTTACACAGCTTGATATGACAGTGAGACTTGAAGCTGGTTCTTACACAGCTTGATATGACAGTGAGACTTGAAGCTGGTTCTTACACAGCTTGATATGAAAGTGAGACTTGAAGCTGGTTCTTACACAGCTTGATATGACAGTGAGACTTGAAGCTGGTTCTTACACAGCTTGATATGACAGTGAGACTTGAAGCTGGTTCTTACACAGCTTGATATGACAGTGAGACTTGAAGCTGGTTCTTACACAGCTTGATATGACAGTGAGACTTGAAGCTGGTTCTTACACAGCTTGATATGACAGTGAGACTTGAAGCTGGTTCTTACACAGCTTGATATGACAGTGAGACTTGAAGCTGGTTCTTACACAGCTTGATATGACAGTGAGACTTGAAGCTGGTTCTTACACAGCTTGATATGACAGTGAGACTTGAAGCTGGTTCTTACACAGCTTGATATGACAGTGAGACTTGAAGCTGGTTCTTACACAGCTTGATATGACAGTGAGACTTGAAGCTGGTTCTTACACAGCTTGATATGACAGTGAGACTTGAAGCTGGTTCTTACACAGCTTGATATGACAGTGAGACTTGAAGCTGGTTCTTACACAGCTTGATATGACAGTGAGACTTGAAGCTGGTTCTTACACAGCTTGATATGACAGTGAGACTTGAAGCTGGTTCTTACACAGCTTGATATCACAGTGAGACTTGAAGCTGGTTCTTACACAGCTTGATATGACAGTGAGACTTGAAGCTGGTTCTTACACAGCTTGATATGACAGTGAGACTTGAAGCTGGTTCTTACACAGCTTGATATGACAGTGAGACTTGAAGCTGGTTCTTACACAGCTTGATATGACAGTGAGACTTGAAGCTGGTTCTTACACAGCTTGATATGACAGTGAGACTTGAAGCTGGTTCTTACACAGCTTGATATGACAGTGAGACTTGAAGCTGGTTCTTACACAGCTTGATATCACAGTGAGACTTGAAGCTGGTTCTTACACAGCTTGATATGACAGTGAGACTTGAAGCTGGTTCTTACACAGCTTGATATCACAGTGAGACTTGAAGCTGGTTCTTACACAGCTTGATATGACAGTGAGACTTGAAGCTGGTTCTTACACAGCTTGATATGACAGTGAGACTTGAAGCTGGTTCTTACACAGCTTGATATGACAGTGAGACTTGAAGCTGGTTCTTACACAGCTTGATATGACAGTGAGACTTGAAGCTGGTTCTTACACAGCTTGATATGACAGTGAGACTTGAAGCTGGTTCTTACACAGCTTGATATGACAGTGAGACTTGAAGCTGGTTCTTACACAGCTTGATATGACAGTGAGACTTGAAGCTGGTTCTTACACAGCTTGATATGACAGTGAGACTTGAAGTTGGTTCTTACACAGCTTGATATGACAGTGAGACTTGAAGCTGGTGTATACTTGAAGAATGATTGTAGCCATACTGGACCCGCTATACTATATGTTGTTAGGAGGAATACTTGAAGGCCAGCGTGTTGTTCGTGGGAAATATCATGATCCATCCATCCATGTCTGCTGGCCAGCAGTGGTGGGTGGGGTGGGTGTAGCTTCCTGGTGACCACACACCATCATCCATCCATCCCTGGTGACCAGCAGTGGTGTGTGGGGTGGGTGTAGCTTCCTGGTGACCACACACCATCATCCATCCATCCCTGGTGGCCAGCAGTGGTGGGTGGGTGGGTGTAGCTTCCTGGTGACCACACACCATCATCCATCCATCCCTGGTGACCAGCAGTGGTGGGTGGGTGGGTGTAGCTTCCTGGTGACCACACACCAGACCCAGTCGTCCCTCAGGTGGCGCTCCGGGCCACAACCCACCCCAACCCCACTCCCTTAACTACGACAGGTTATCGTCCCAGCCCAAGTCTGCTGCCCACCACCTGATGTGTCCCTGCCCAGGTCTGCTGCCCACCACCTGATGTGTCCCTGCCCAGGTCTGCTGCCCACCACCTGATGTGTCCCTGCCCAGGTCTGCTGCCCACCACCTGATGTGTCCCTGCCCAGGTCTGCTGCCCACCATCTGATGTGTCCCTGCCCAGGTCTGCTGCCCACCACCTGATGTGTCCCTGCCTAGGTCTGCTGCCCACCACCTGATGTGTCCCTGCCCAGGTCTGCTGCCCACCACCTGATGTGTCCCTGCCCAGGTCTGCTGCCCACCACCTGATGTGTCCCTGCCCAGGTCTGCTGCCCACCACCTCATGTATGCTGGACAACCTCCTGAAGAAATTCCTCACAAGTCACCGCTCAGTAAGGAGGTCGGGACGCAGTGAGAGGAGGCGTCCTTGATATTAATATCATCCAGCAGTGAGATGCAGGAGCGTGTCTGCGCACAACGTACAGTGACAATCACTGTCGACGCACAACGTACAACGACAATAATTCTCGTTTGTTGCATCATCATCCAGTAGTTCAATATGTGTGTTTCTCCTACGTTCTATATCTTTGTACACGTTTGTACGTATCACTGTACACGTCTGTACATATCACGGTACAAGTCTGTACATATCACTGTACACGTCTGTACATATCACGGTACAAGTCTGTACACATCACTATACATGTCTTTACATATCACTACACAAGTCTGTACATATCACTGTACAAGTCTGTACATATCACTGTACACGTCTGTACATATCACTGTACAAGTCTGTACATATCACTATACATGTCTTTACATATCACTGTACAAGTCTGTACATATCACTGTACAAGTCTGTACATATCACTGTACAAGTCTGTACATATCACTGTACAAGTTTGTACATATCACTGTACAAGTCTGTACATATCACTGTACAAGTCTGTACATATCACTGTACAAGTCTGTACATATCACTGTACAAGTCTGTACATATCACTGTACAAGTCTGTACATATCACTGTACAAGTCTGTACATATCACTGTACACGTCTGCACATATCACTGTACAAGTCTGTACATATCACTATACATGTCTTTACATATCACTGTACAAGTCTGTACATATCACTGTACAAGTCTGTACATATCACTGTACAAGTCTGTACATACACTGTACAAGTTTGTACATATCACTGTACAAGTCTGTACATATCACTGTACAAGTCTGTACATATCACTGTACAAGTCTGTACATATCACTGTACAAGTCTGTACATATCACTGTACACGTCTATACATATCACTGTACAAGTCTGTACATATCACTATACATGTCTTTACATATCACTGTACAAGTCTGTACATATCACTGTACAAGTCTGTACATATCACTGTACAAGTCTGTACATATCACTGTACAAGTTTGTACATATCACTGTACAAGTCTGTACATATCACTGTACAAGTCTGTACATATCACTGTACAAGTCTGTACATATCACTGTACAAGTCTGTACATATCACTGTACAAGTCTGTACATATCACTGTACACGTCTGTACATATCACTGTACAAGTCTGTACATATCACTATACATGTCTTTACATATCACTGTACAAGTCTGTACATATCACTGTACAAGTCTGTACATATCACTGTACAAGTCTGTACATATCACTGTACAAGTTTGTACATATCACTGTACAAGTCTGTACATATCACTGTACAAGTCTGTACATATCTCTGTACAAGTCTGTACATATCACTGTACAAGTCTGTACATATCACTGTACAAGTCTGTACATATCACTGTACAAGTCTGTACATATCACTGTACAAGTCTGTACATATCACTGTACACGTCTGTACATATCACTGTACAAGTCTGTACATATCACTATACATGTCTTTACATATCACTGTACAAGTCTGTACATATCACTGTACAAGTCTGTACATATCACTGTACAAGTCTGTACATATCACTGTACAAGTTTGTACATATCACTGTACAAGTCTGTACATATCACTGTACAAGTCTGTACATATCACTGTACAAGTCTGTACATATCACTGTACAAGTCTGTACATATCACTGTACAAGTCTGTACATATCACTGTACAAGTCTGTACATATCACTGTACAAGTCACATGGTTTGCTGTTGAGATCCAGCCACTCAGTAACTCGTCTGCTGCGGTGCTGGTCTGCTGACCACCAGTCATGAGGGTCATGAGGGCCGAGTTGTCATCGGGTGTGTCAGGCACCAGTCATGTCGTGAGTGTGTCGTGCACCAATGACATTTACGTGTGTCGGGTCCAGTATTGACCCTGAACAGCTAAACGGTCATTAAGGAAAATCATGAACCATACATGTTCATTACTTGTGCACGCATCTATCGGTATATCCCATCGTTCCAGTTCACTCTATTCCTTGCACGCCTTTCACCCTCCTGCATGTTCAGGCCTCGATCGCTCAAAATCTCTTTCACTCCATCCTTCCACCTCCAATTTGGTCTCCCACTTCTCCTTGTTCTCTCCGTCTCTGACACATATATCCTCTTTGTCAATCTTTCCTCACTCATTCTACGTATTCTTCATAGCTCCCAGAACTTTCGCCCCTTCCCCCACCCAATGGCTAATTTCCGCTTCCATGGTTCCATTCATTGCTAAGTCTATTTCCAGATATCTAAAACACTTCATTTCCCCTAGTTTTTCTCCATTCAAACTTACATCCTAACTAAATTGTCCCTCAACCCTACTGTACCTAATAACCTTGTTCTTATTCACATTTACTCTCAACTTTCTCCTTTCATACACTTTTCCAAACTCAGTCACCAACTTCTCACTCAATTCAGCCACCAGCGCTGTATCATCAGCGAACATCAACTGACTCACTTTCCAGGCCCTCTCATCCCCCCCCCCCCAAAAAAAAAAAAAAAAAAAAAAAACTGCATACTCGCCCCTCTCTCCAAAACTCTTGCATTTACCTCCCTAACCACCTCATCCATTACACACCTCTGCCGCATACCGGTCCTTTACTGTGAACCAATCACTCTCCTCTCTTCCTACTCATACACATACCTTACACCCTTGATGAAAATATCTCTGCTTCTAGCAGCTTATCTTCCACACCATATACTTTTAAGACCTTCCACAAAGCATCTCTATCAACTCTATCATATGCCCTCTCCAGATCCATAAATGCTACATACAAACCCATCTGTTTTCTAAGTATTTCTCACATACATTCTTAAAGGCAAACACCTGATCCACACATCCTCTACCAGTTCTGAAACCACACTGCTCTTCCCCAATCTGATGCTCTGTACATGCCGTGACCCTTTCAATCAATACCCTCCCATATAATTTACCAGGAATACTCAACAAACTTATACCTCTGTAATTTGAACCCTCACCTTTATCCCATTTGTCTTTGTACAATGGCACTGCATGCATCCCGCCAATCCTCAGGCACTTCACCATGATCCATACATACATTGAATATCCTTACCAACCAATCAACAACAAAGTCTCCCCCTTTTTTAATAGATTCAACTACAATACCATTCAAACCGCCGCCTCGCCCGATTTCATCTTCCCCAAGGCTTTCACTGCCTCTTCTCTCTTAACCAAACCATTCTCCAAAACTCACTTCGCACACCACCCCGACCAAAACACCCTGCATCTGCCACTCTATCATCAAACACATTCAACAAACCTTCAGAATACTTACTCCATCTCTTTCTCACTTCATCACCACCTGTTATCGCTCTCTCCTCTTGCCCCCTTCATTGATGTCCCCATTTGTTCTCTTGTCGTTCGCACGTTATTTACCTCTTTCCAAAACATCTTTTTATTCTTGCTAAAGTTTAATGATACTCTCTCACCCAACTCTCATTTGCCCTCCTTTTCAACCCTTGCACCTATCTCTTGACTTCCTGCCGCTTTCTTTTATACATCTCCCTCGCATTGGCACTCCTTCCTTATAAGTCTTGTCCAAACGCTTATCTTTTCTCATCCACTAACAACTTTACTTCTTCATTTCTATACTCACTACCCTTTATAGTCTGCCTACCTCCTACCTTTCTCATGCCATATGTATCTTTTGCATATGCTATCACTGCTTCCCTAAATACATCCCATTCCTTACTCACTCCCCTCACTTCATTGCTCTCACCTTTTGCCATTCTACCCTCAATCTCTCTCGGTACTTCCTCACACAAGCCTCCTTTCCAAGCTCACTTACTCTCACCACTCTCTTTTTCTCAACATTCACTTCTTTTTTGAAAACCTCTGCAAATCTTCACCTTCTCCACAAGATAGCGATTAGACATCCCACCAACTGGCCCTCTCAGCACATTAGACATCCCACCAACTGGCCCTCTCAGCACATTAACATCTAAAATTCTCTCCTTTCCACGCCTATGAATCAACACGTAGTCTAGTAACGCCCTTTGATCATCTCTCCTACTCACATACGTATACTTATGTATATCTCTCCTTTTAAACCAGGTATTCCCAGTTAACAGTCCGTTTTCAGCACACAGATCCAAAAGCTCTTCACCATTACCACTCACAACACTGAACACCCCATGTACACCAATTATACCCTCAACAGTCACATTACTCACCATTGCATTCAAATCACCCATCACTATAACCTGATCTCGTGCATCAAAGATGCTGACACACTCACTCAGCTGCTCCCAAAACACTTGCCTCTCATGATCTTTCTTCTCATGACCAGGTGCATAAGCATCATTAACAAGCACCCACCTCTCTCCATCCACTTTCAGTTTGACCCACATCAATATATATATATATATATATATATATATATATATATATATATATATATATATATATATATATATATATATATATATATATATATATATATTTGAAAGATCACAATTTTGCGCGTGATCAAGATATTCCTGTGAGTCCACGGTGAAAATGAAACACGATAAGTTCCCAAGTGCACTTTCGTGTAATAATCACATAATCAGGGGAGACACAAGAGAGAAATATAAGTCAGTTGAAATACATCGAAAAGACGAAGCTAGGACGCCATTTGGTAAACATGCGATTGTCTTGGACCTCCTTGACCTGACGCTTAGAGTAACATACAACTTTCAAGCAGTTGTTATGTCACAGCTTCAGCTGAACACAGTATCTGGTCCATACTGAACCTGCTCGCTCTCCCTGGTCCACTCTCTGCTACCCTTTACATTACCCACACTGACGTTATTCCTTATTGTATGGCAGATAAAAGCACAGAAGACAACAGTATACAGTAATACTCTACGTTGCCCCATGTACAGCTGAATCACTATACTCCAGGTCGCACATCATCATTACTTTGCATTTACTCATTTGAATTTCATCAATAATGTATCAGACCAACTTGGGGTCTGTCTAGGTACCTTTGTTAGTTGATACAACCCACATCATCCTTAACTTCCCTCACGACATTGGTTTTATCCACAAACATAAGGAATCTTCCCCTTGTTCCTGCCTGAAGTTCCAGCTTCTTCACCAGCGTCCTGTGTGGAACAGCGTCAAAAGCTTTCTGGCAGTCTGGGGCACACGCGTGCAACCCAGCCTTCCCATTTTCCTAAAGCGGAGATCACTCTGAGACGAGGCATGAAATGTGTAACACAGCCTCCTCTCCCCAGATCCGTGTTGACTCACAGCCTCCTCTCCCCAGATTTGTGTTGACTCACAGCCTCCTCTCCCCAGATCCGTGTTGACTCACAGCCTCCTCTCCCCAGATCCGTGTTGACTCGCAGCCTCCTCTCCCCAGATCCGTGTTGACTCACAGCCTCCTCTCCCCAGATCCGTGTTGACTCACAGCCTCCTCTCCCCAGATCTTCAGCTACCGCGTTATTAATTACCATCAAGTGCTCGCCTACGGTTCTGTCATACCTCAGCTGTGTTCCATTAGCTTAATGGCTGCCTAAATTAAACAAACGGTTTTCTCATTAATCTGTTTATCAATACAGAAGACATGGATTCGACTTTTGTCTTCCGTGGGTCTTGTGGACGTTATGAGAATCATGTGTCTCAAATGGCTATGGAAGATCTCATGAGGTCCTCATGCCTTATCTAAGTGTAACAGACCTCACCAAGACCATGTTCCTCACACATGGGTACAGGGGATGTGCTGGGTACCTCACCAAGATCATGTTCCTCACACATGGGTACAGGGGATGTGCTGGGTACCTCACCAAGACCATGTTCCTCACACATGGGTACAGGGGATGTGCTGGGTACCTCACCAAGACCATGTTCCTCACACATGGGTACAGGGGATGTGTTGGGTACCTCACCAAGACCATGTTCCTCACACATGGGTACAGGGGATGTGCTGGGTACCTCACCAAGACCATGTTCCTCACACATGGGTACAGGGGATGTGCTGGGTACAAGAGGCAGAGCTAGTATCAAGGAGTGAGTGATGGGCAGGTACCATATTCTGGACGTCCCTCCACCTACACTAGGGAAGCAGCACGAGCTAATGACAAAAGGATCAGCGAAGATAAAGTTGACAGACGTCATCATAGAACACTGAATGCTTTTGTTGTCCACATAAACACGCACGGACCCCTACCAGGGTAGCAACAGGCGAATCTATATGTAGTGCATGTGTGACCTAACAACATACAAGTGAGGGAAGCCGTGGAAGCTGCGTATGTATGCGTGTAATGTAGTGTGTGAAGAAATAAATACACGTGAAGGGTTTATACATTGCGTCATCCCTGCGGCGAAATTGGCAGTCACAGAAATCAGGGGAGCACGGCAGAGGTATGTGAACACGGCCAGACGAGGATAAGGTATGCGGAGCGGCGTCTGGCACGATAGTACTACTGTGGCAGGTGTATAAATATTAACATCTTTGTATCTTAGTTACTCTGAGGAAGATGTCGAGGTAAACACAACAATACGCAATAACACGGAATCTGTTTACTTACCTTGTGTTTGCCTCTCCCACGGTGCTGGGGCCTCCCTGGCTAACTACAATCAGTCGCAGTCGCTGAAGTTTCTGGTGGAGGGCTACCTGGTGAAGGGCTGCCTGGTGGAGGGCTACCTGGTGGAGGGCTGCCTGGTGGAGGGCTACCTGGTGAAGGGCTGCCTGGTGAAGGGCTGCCTGGTGGAAGGCTACCTGGTGGAAGGCTGTCTGGTGGAGGGCTACCCGGTGGAGGGCTGCCTGAGTATAGGGCTACCTGGTGGAAGGCTGTCTGGTGGAGGGCTACCTGGTGGAAGGCTGTCTGGTGGAGGGCTACCCGGTGGAGGGCTGCCTGAGTGGAGGGCTACCTGGTGGAGAGCTACCTGGTGGAAGGCTGCCTGGTAGAGGGCTATCTGATGGAAGGCTAACTGATGGAGGGCTACTTGGTGGAGGGCTACTTGGTGGAGGGCTGCCTGGTGGAGGGCTACCTGGTGGAGGGCTACCTGGTGGAGCGCTACCTGGTGGAGGGCTACATGGTGGAGGGCTGCCTGGTGGAGGGGTACCTGGTGGAGGGCTGCTTGGTGGAGGGCTACCTGGTGGAGCGCTACCTGGTGGAGGGCTACCTGGTGGAGAGCTGCCTGGTGGAGGGCTGCCTGGTGGAGGGCTACCTGGTAGAGGGCTGCCTGGATGGCGAGCTACCTGATGGAGGGCTACCTGGTGGAGGGCTGCCTGGTGGAGGGCTACCTGGTGGAGGGCTACCTGGTGAGGGTTACCTAGTGGAGGGCTACCTGGTGGAGGGCTGCCTGGATAGAGGGCTACCTGGTGTAAGGCTACCTGGTGGAGAGCTGTCTGGTGGAGGGCTGCCTGGTGGAGGGCTACCTGGTGGAGGGCTGCCTGGTGGAGGGCTGCCTGGTGGAGGACTACCTGGTGGAGGGTTACCTGGTGGAGGGCTACCTTTTGGAGGGCTACCTGGTGGAGGGCTATCTGGTGGAGTGCTGACTGGTGGAGGGCTGCCTGGTGGAGGGCTACCTGTTAGAGGGTTACCTGGTGGAGGGTTGCCTGGTGGAGGGCTGCCTGGTGGAGGGCTACCTGGTGAGGGTTACCTGGTGGAGGGCTGCCTGGTGAAGGGCTACCTGGTGGAGGGTTACCTGGTGGAGGGCTGCCTGGTGGAGGACTGCCTGTTGGAGGGCTACCTTGTGGAGGGCTGCATGGATGGAGGGCTGCCTGGTGGACGGTTACCTGGTGAAGTGCTGCCTGGTGGAGGACTGCCTGTTGGAGGGCTACCTGGGGGAGGGCTGCCTGGTAGAGGGCTACTTAGTGGAGGGCTGCCTGGTGGAGGACTACGTGGTGGAGGGCTACCTGGTAGAGGGCTGCCTGGTGGAGGGCTGCCTGGTGGAGTGCTGCCTGGATGGAGGGCTGCCTGGTGGAGGGCTACATGGTGGATGGCTGCCTGGTGGAGGGCTACCTGGTGGAGGGCTGCCTGGTGGAGGGCTGTCTGGTGGAGGGCTGCCTGGTGGTGGGCTACCTAGTGGAGGGCTACCTGGGGGAGGGCTGCCTGGTAGAGGGCTACCTAGTGGAGGGCTGCCTGGTGGAGGACTACGTGGTGGAGGGCCACCTGGTGGAGGGCTGCCTGGTGGAGGGCTGCCTGGTGGAGAGCTGCCTGGTGGAGGGCTACCCGGTGGAGGGTTACCTGGTGGAGGGCTGCCTGGATGGATGGCGCCCTGGTGGAGGGTTACCTGGTGGAGGGCTGCCTGGTGGAGGGCTACCTGGTGGAGGGCTGCCTGGTGGAGGGCTGCCTGGTGAAGGAATACCTGGTGGAGGGCTACCTGGTGGAGGGCTACCTGGTGGAGGGCTGCCTGGTGGAGGGCTTCCTGGTGGAGGGCTACCTGGTGGAGGGCTACCTGGAGGAGGGCTACCTGGTGGAGGGCAGCCTGGTGGAGGGCTGCGTGGATGGAGGGCTGCCTGGATGGTGGGCTGCCTGGATGGAGGGCTGCCTGGTTGAGGGCTGCCTGGTGGAGGGCTACCTGGTGGAGGGTTACCTGTGGAGGGGTGCCTGGTGGAGGGTTACCTGGTGGAAGGCTGCCTGGTGGAGGGTTGGTGGGTGGAGGGTTACCTGGTGGAGAGCTGCCTTGATGGAGGATTGCTTGGTGGAGGGCTACCTGTTGGAGTGCTGCCTGGATGGCGGGCTGCCTGGATGGAGGGCTGCCTGGTGGAGGGTTATATGGTGGATGGCTGCCTGGTGGAGGGCTACCTGGTGAGGGCTGTATGTTGGAGGGCTGTCTGGTGGAGGGCTGCCTGGTGGAGGTCTACCTAGTGGAGGGCTGCCTGGATGGGGGGTTGCCTGGTGGAGGGTTACCTGGTGGAGTGCTGCCTGGATGGAGGGCTGCCTGGTGGAGGGCTACATGGTGGATGGCTGCCTGGTGGAGTGCTACCTGGTGGAGGCATGGCTGGTGGAGGGCTGTCTGGTGGAGGGCTGCCTGGTGGAGCGCTGCCTGGTGGAGGGCTGCCTAGTGGAGAGCTGCCTGGTGGAGGGCTGCCTGGTGGAGGACTACGTGGTGTAGGGCTACCTGGTGGAGGGCTGCCTGGTGGAGGGTTGCCTGGATGGAGGGCTGCCTGGTGTAGGGCTACCTGGTGGAGGGTTACCTGGTTGAGGGCTGCCTGGATTGAGGGCTGCCTGGTGGAGGACTACCTGGTGGAGCGCTGCCTAGTGGAGAGCTACCTGGTGGAGCGCTGCCTGGTGGAGGGCTGCCTGATGAAGGAATATTTGGTGGAGGGCTGCCTGGTGGAGGGCTACCTGGTGGAGGGCTACCTGGTGGAGGACTACCTGGTGGAGGGCATCCTGGTGGAGGGCTACCTGGTGGAGGGCTTCCTGGAGGAGGACTACCTAGTGGAGCGCTGCCTGGTAGAGGGTTGCCTGGTGGCGGGCTGCCTGGATGGAGTGCTGCCCGGTGGAGGGTTACATGGTGGATGGCTACCTGGTAGAGGGCTACCTGGTGAAGGGCTGCCTGGAAGGAGGCCTACCTGGTGGAGGGCTGCATGGTGGAGGGCTGCCTGGTGGAGGGCTACTTGGCAGAGGGCTACCTGGTGGAGGGCTACTTGGTGGAGGGCTCTCTGGTGGAGGGCTGCGTGGTCGAGTGCTTCCTGGATAGAGGGCTGCCTGGTGGAGGGCTACATGGTGGATGGCTGCCTGGTGGAGGGCTGTCTGGTGGAGGGCTGTCTGGTGGAGAACTGTCTGGTGGAGGGCTGCCTGGTGGAGGGCTGCCTGGTGGAGGGCTACCTGGTGGAGGGCTGCCTGGTAGAGGGCTACCTGGTGGAGGGCTGCATCGTGGAGGAATACGTGGTGGAAGGTTACTTGGTGGAGGGCTGCTTTGATGGAGGGTTGCCTGGTGGAGGACTACCTGGTGGAGCGCTGTCTGGTGGAGGGCTACCTGGTTTAGCGCTACCTGGTGGAGGGCTACCTGGTGGAGGGCTACCTGGTGGAGGGCTACCTGGTGGAGGGCTTCCTGGTGGACGGTTACCTGGTGGAGGGCTGCCTGGTAGAGGGCTGCGTGGTGAAGGGCTGCCTGGATTGAGGGCTGCCTTGTGGAAGGTTATCTGGTGGATGGCTACCTAGTGGAGGGCTGACTGGTGGAGGGCTGCCTGGTGGAGGGCTTCCTGGTGGACGGCTGCTTTGATGGAGGGCTGCCTGGTGGAGGGCTACATGGTGGAGGGCTACCTGGTGGAGGGCTACATGGTGGAGGGCTACCTGGTGGAGGGCTGCCTGGTGGAGGGCTGCCTGGTGGAGGGCTGCCTGGTGGAGGGCTGCCTGGTGGAGGGCTACCTGGTGGAGAGCTACCTGGTGGAGGACTGCCTGCTGGAGGGCTACCTGGTGGAGGGCTGCCTGGTGGAGGGCTGCCCGGTGGAGGGCTACCTGGATGGAGGGCTGCCCTTGTGGAGGGCTGCCTGGTGGAGGGCTACCTGGTGGAGGGCTGCCTGGTGGAAGGCTGCCTGGAGGAGGGCTACCTGGTGGAGGGCTGCCTGGTGGAGGGCTGCCTGGTGGAGGGCTGCCTGTTGGGGGCTGCCTGGATGGAGGGCTACCTGGTGGAGGGCTGCCTGGTAGAGGGCTGCCTGGTGGAGGGCTACTTGGCAGAGGGCTACCTGGTGGAGAGGTGCCTGGTGGAGGGCTGGCTGGTGGAGGGCTCTCTGGATGGAGGGCTGCCTGGTAGAGGGCTGCCTGGTGGAGGGCTACCTGGTGGAGGGCTGCCTGATGGAAGGCTGCCTGGTGGAGGGCTGCTTGGGGGGGCTGCCTGGTGGATAGCTGTCTGATGGAGGGCTGTCTGGTGGAGGGCTGTCTGGTGGAGGGCTGCCTGGTGGAGGGCTACCTGGTTGAGAGCTGCCTGTTGGAGGCTTGCCTGGTGGAGGGCTACCTGGTGGAGGGCTGCCTGATTGAGGGCTACCTGGTGGAGGGCTGTCTGGTAGAGGGCTACCTGGTGGAGGGCTGCCTGATGGAGGGCTGCCTGGAGGAGGGCTGTCTGGTGGAGGGCTTCCTGGATGGAGGGCTGCCCTTGTGGAGGGCTGCCTGGTGGAGGGCTGCCCTTGTGGAGGGCTGCCTAGTGGAGGACTACCTGGTGGAGGGCTACCTGGTGGAGGGCTGTCTGGTTTAGGGCTGCTGGGTGGAAAGGTACCTGGTGGAGAGCTGCCTGGATGGAGGGTTGCTTGGTGGAGGGTTTCCTGGTGGAGTGCTGCCTGGATGGAGGGCTGCTTGGATGGAGGGCTGCCTTTTGCGGGTTACATGGTGGATTGCTGCCTGGTGGAGTGCTACCTGGTGGAGGGCTACCTGGTGGAGGGCTGTATGGTGGAGGGCTGCCTGGTGGAGGGCTGCCTGGTGGAGGGCTACCTGGTGGAGGGTTTCCGGTGGAGGGCTACCTTTTGGAGGGCTGCCTGGTGGAGGGCTACCTGGTAGAGGGCTACCTGGTAGAGGGCTTCCTAGTGGATGGCTGCCTGATGGAGGGCTACCTAGTGGAGGGCTACCTGGGGTAGAGCTGCCTGGAGGAGGGCTACCTGGTGGAGGGCTACGTGGTGGAGGGTTACCTCGTGGAGGGTTGCCTGGTGGAGGGCTACCTGATGGAGGTTTACCTGTTGGAGGGCTACCTGGTGGAGAGCTGCCTGGTGAAGGGCTACCTGGTGGAGGGCTGCCTGGATGGAGAGCTGCCTAGTGGAGGGTTACCTTGTAGAGTGCTGCCTGGATGGAGGGCTGCCTGGTGGAGGGTTATCTGGTGGATGGCTACCTGGTGGAGGGCTGCCTGTTGGAGGGCTGCCTGGTGGAGGGCTTCCTGGTGGAGGGCTACTTTGATAGAGGGCTGTCTGGTGGAGGGGTACCTGATGGAGGGCTACTTGGTGGAGGGCTGCCTAGATGGAGGGCTACCCGGTGGAGGGCTGCCTGGTGGAGGGCTGCCTGGTGGAGGGCTGCCTGGTGGAGGGCTACCTGGTGTAGGGCTACCTGGTGGAGGGCTGCCTGGTGGAGGGCTTCCTGGTGGAGGACTGCCTGGTAGAGGGCTACCTGATGAAGGGCTGCCTGGTGGAGGGCTACCTGGATGGAGGGCTGCCCTTGTGGAGGGTTGCCTGGTGGAGGGCTATCTGGTGGAGGGCTGCCTGGAGGAGGGCTACCTGGTGGAGGGCTGCCTGGTGGAGGGCTGCTTGGTGGAGGGCTACCTGGTGGAGGGCTGCCTGGTGGAGTGCTGCCTGGTGGAGGCATGCCTGGTGGAGGACTACGTGGTTCAGTGTTACCTGGTGGAGGGCTGCCTGGATGGAGGGCTGCCTGGTGGAGGACTACCTGGTGGAGGGCTACCTGGTGGAGGGCTACCTAGTGGAGGGCTGCCTGGTAGAGGGCTGCGTGGTGGAGGGCTGCCTAGATAGAGGGCTACCTGGTGGAGTGTTATCTGGTGGATGGCTACCTGGTGGAGGGCTGCCTGATGGAGGGCTGCCTGATGGAGGGCTGCCTGGTGGAGGGCTGCCTGGTGGAGGGCTCCCTGGTGGAGGGCTGTTTTGATGGAGGGCTGCCTGGTGGAGGGCTACCTGGTGGAGGGCTACCTGGTGGAGGGCTGCCTGGTGGAGGGCTGCCTGGTGGAGGGCTACCTGGATGGACGGCTGCCCTTGTGGAGTGCTGCCTGGTGGAGGGCTACCTAGTGGAGGGCTGCCTGGAGGAGGGCTACCTGGTGGAGGGCTGCCTGGTGGAGGGCTGCCTGGTGGAGACATGCCTGGTGGAGGGCTACCTGGTGGAGGGCTGCCTGGTGGAGAGCTACCTGATGTAGGGCTGCCTTGTGGAGGCATGCCTTGTGGAGGGCTACCTGGTGGAGGGCTACCTGGTGGAGAGCTGCCTGGTGAAGGCATGCCTGGTGGAAGGCTACCTGGTGGAGGGCTGCCTGGTGGAGGGCTGCCCAGCGCGAGAACTTCATAAAGGCTCATGTGATGAAGGACCTCACACATCACTCACTTTTTTGTGGTCATGACGTCATTCGCTGGTTGCGTTCTAAGGCCTCTAGTGACGTTAGTGATGCTGGCCCTTGCTTGCATGGGGTCAGTGAGTATATGTTGTAATGGTCTTCACCAGGAGAACCTGTATGAACTGCTCGAGTTAAGTAACCAGTTGGAGCAGCTTCCAGGAAAGTCAACCTTTGCAACAGAATCTGGTCAACACCTGAACATTTCATGTTGGAATTCGTTCTATAATTGTAAGAAAATGTCAGAGACTCGTGTCCAGTATGGCAGTCCAGTATGTCAACTATGTCCCTTGTGCTAAAATCATTCAGTATAACGCAGTGTCAGGATTATCTTCACTCACAGATTCATCGCATGGGAGAGGAAATTCAGAGGCACAAGTGAATCCCATGTGGAACCTAACCTAACCTAACCTAACCTAACCTAACTTAACCTAACCTAACTTAACCTAACCTAACCTAACCTAACTTAACCTAACCTAACTTAACCTAACCTAACTTAACCTAACCTAACTTAACCTAACCTAACCTAACCTAACTTAACCTAACCTAACCTAACCTAACCTAACCTAACCTAACCTAACCTAACTTAACCTAACCTAACTTAACCTAACCTAACCTAACCTAACTTAACCTAACCTAACTTAACCTAACTTAACCTAACCTAACCTAACCTAACCTAACCTAACCACCTAACCTAACTTACCTAACCTAACCTAACCTAACCTAACCTAACCTAACCTAACCTAACTTAACCTAACCTAACTTAACCTAACCTAACCTAACCTAACTTAACCTAACCTAACTTAACCTAACTTAACCTAACCTAACCCAACCTAACCTAACCTAACCTAACCTAACCTAACCTAACTTAACCTAACCTAACCTAACCTAACCTACCCTAACCTAACCCAACCTAACCTAACCTAACCTAACCTACCCTAACCTAACCTACCCTAACCTAACCTAACCTAACCTAACTTAACCTAACTTAACCTAACCTAACCTAACTTAACCTAACTTAACCTAACCTAACCTAACATAACCTAACCTAACCTAACTTAACCTAGCCTAACTTAACCTAACCTAACCTAACTTAACCTAACCTAACCTAATCTAACCTAACTTAACCTTACCTAACCTAACCTAACCTAACCCAACCTAACATAACCTAACCTAACATAACCTAACCTAACCTAACCTAACCTAACCTAACCTAACGTAACCTAACCTAACCTAACCTAACCTAACCTAACGTAACCTAACCTAACCTAACCTGCAGACGTGTGTACTCTGTGTACACAAACTAGGACTTTCATCGTTAGCATCAGACCCTCCTTGTAGGGATGCTGGAGATTACCTGGTATAACTCGTGCAACAGAAGGTATAGCCAAAGTCAAGACAGACCCACAGGTCAAGGTATGCTTCGTGTACGTGCAGCAGAAGTATGCCAACTTCGTGTACGTGCAGCAGAAGTATGCCAACTTCGTGTACGTGCAGCAGAAGTATGCCAACTTCGTGTACGTGCAGCAGAAGTATGCCAACTTCGTGTACGTGCAGCAGAAGTATGCCAACTTCGTGTACGTGCAGCAGAAGTATGCCAACTTCGTGTACGTGCAGCAGAAGTATGCCAACTTCGTGTACGTGCAGCAGAAGTATGCCAACTTCGTGTACGTGCAGCAGAAGTATGCCAACTTCGTGTACGTGCAGCAGAAGTATGCCAACTTCGTGTACGTGCAGCAGAAGTATGCCAACTTCGTGTACGTGCAGCAGAAGTATGCCAACTTCGTGTACGTGCAGCAGAAGTATGCCAACTTCGTGTACGTGCAGCAGAAGTATGCCAACTTCGTGTACGTGCAGCAGAAGTATGCCAACTTCGTGTACGTGCAGCAGAAGTATGCCAGAGCTAAGAGTAACATGCAGATGTGTGTTAGGGAGAAAGCACCAGCAAGGTTTATACCTACGGGCTGGGAACACTGAGGAGGGGGACTAGGGCGGTACTCACGGCGTTGAGGGACCAGTCATAGTGGAAGGTGAAGTCCTGCTTGCCCAGCGCCGCCTCCTGCAGGGCCCTGCTGATGTCTGCGTCCTCCACACACTCGGCCAGCCACCTGGAGCGAGGGGAGAGGAGGTCAGGCGGAGATGGTGATGGTGTGCGAGGGAGGCTACGAGGAGGAAGGGAGAGGCTTTGGGTGAGGGAGAATGG
The DNA here is from genome assembly GCF_036320965.1 of Panulirus ornatus. NCBI lineage: Eukaryota > Metazoa > Arthropoda > Malacostraca > Decapoda > Palinuridae > Panulirus > Panulirus ornatus. The sequence continues at coordinate 21,145,290 of NC_092252.1, read as the reverse complement.
GTATGAGGGCAGAACTCGGCAGAGCCAGATAACAGACGACCTAACGCATCATAAGGTTTCCTGCTGGAGGACAGCAGTGATCCAACCTGATTCGCTGAGGCTGATGCACACCACACAACTGGTGGGAATCAGAGGCTGAGTAGCGAGGCAGGGGAGTCTGACAGGGCTGCTCCCTGTCTTCGGTAGTGTTTACCATTTATACGAGGATGAGAGAAATGCTCAAAGTAGTCAGATTTGCTGAGGGGAAGACGTATGTCAGCAACACAAGGGAAGGTTTCCAGCAAATGTGTTACGTATATTTACCTAGACCAAGGGAGGTCGTCTGGCCTTACTACTACTGGAACAGATACAGATCCTATCAAGCCATAGCAGATGAGAATAGCAAAGGAAAGGGTGTCTCTCCATCCTATACTCCCTCCGGCAACAAACCGGACGAGAAAAAAGTGGAAAAAATACCTAAAACTGACATGTCTGAAGGCAATGTGTATAGGAGACTCAGACTACGCCATGTATCCCATCACCCAAGCCTCACCACGTCCCATGTACACATACATTAGTCCTGATGTGGAGTGATTCGTTCTTGTCCTGATGTGGAGTGATTCGTTCGTGTTCCCTTACTGCAGACTACACGGGTTAATCAGTGATGATACGTTACCGTATCATAGCCATGGCGAAATCACTGTTTTAATGACTTGTGAAAAGAATTTATCAATACTTGAGAGCCACAGGCAACGATCAAGCCTAATTTTCAACATGATGATTATGTTGCTCTGAAAAGACATGTTCTGGGAGCTCATTCCTCGCGTCAATAATGTCATTTATAAAGAGAGATTTCGTGCAATCCGCATTAGCTCGGTGACCTTCAAGATTTACTCCAGGTCCTCTAGTGGGTAGCTCTCGTTGGTAGCAATGGTGCGAAAGTGAAGACGTTTTCTATATCGAGTTGGTTGAACATCTTAAGTTTTCAAAACAATCTGCTTCTTGCTTCTCTCGTCTTTCCCTCTTCATATAAACGTACTTCTTTTCCTTTAAATGTTTTTCTTTCATTTCAGAGCTGATCTTTGACTGGGGCATATCATTTACCCGAGCCATGTTCCCTACTGAGAAAAATACAGAGAAAAATCTGGATCCAAACAAAGTTTCAGTACATCATCCTCGCTTGTGTACGTAAGATTTCTGTTCATGAATCCTGAATCCTCTGGACATGAACCAACGAAGGTGACTCTTATGTGTCGTGAACCCCCCTGAAATCCAGCCCCTCTAAGATCAGGGATGGTAGGGATTGTAGGTAGGGCAGGGGTGGTAGGGGTTGTAGGTAGGGCAGGGATGGTAGGGATTGTAGATAGGGCAGGGATGGTAGGGGTTGTAGGTAGGGCAGGGGTGGTAGGGATTGTAGGTAGGGTAGGGGTGGTGGGGAATGTAATTAGGGCAGGGGTGGTAGAGATTGTAGGTAGGGTAGGGGTGGTAGGGATTATAGGTAGGGCAGGGGTGATAGGGATTGTAGGTAGGGCAAGGATGGTAGGAAATGTAGGTAAGGCAGGGGAGGTAGGGATTGTAGGTAGGACAGGGTGGTAGGGATTGTAGGTAGGGTAGGAGGGGTGGGGATTATAGGTAGGGCAGAAATGGTAGGGATTGTAGGTAGGGCAGCGATGGTAGGGATTGTAGGTAGGGTAGGGGTGGTAAGGATTGTAGGTAGGGCAGGAGTGGTAGGGATTGTAGGTAGGGCAGGGGTGGTAGGGATTGTAGGTAGGACAGAGGGGGTAGGGATTGTAGGTATGGTAGGGGTGGTGGGGATTGTAGGTAGGGTAGAGATGGTAGAGATTGTAGGTAGGGCAGGGATGGTAGGGATTGTATGTAGGGCAGGGGTGGTAGGGATTGTATGTAGGGCAGGGGTGATAGGGATTGTAGGTAGGGCAGGGGTGGTAGGGATTGTAGGTAGGATAGGGGTGGTAAGGGTTGTAGGTCGGGTAGGGGTGGTGGGGATTGTAGGTAGGGCAGGGTGGTAGAGATTGTAGTCAGGGCAGGGGTGGTAGGGATTGTAGGTAGGGTAGGGGTGGTAGCGATTGTAGGTAGGGCAGGGATGGTAGGGATTATAGGTTGGGTAGGGGTGATAGGGATTGTAGGTAGGGTAGGGGTGGTAGGGATTGTAGGTAGGGCAAGGATGGTACGGACTGTAGGTAGGGCAGGGGTGTTAGGGGCTTTAGGGGATGGTAGGAATTGTAGGTAGGTAGGTTAGGGGTGTTAGGGATTGTAGGTAGGGCAGGGGTGGTAGGGATTGTGGGTAGTGTAAGGGTGGTAGGGATTGTATGTAGGGCAGGGGTTGTATGCATTGGAAGTAGGGTAGGGGTGGTAGGGATTGTAGGTAGAGCAGTGGTGGTAGGGATTGTAGGTAGGGCAGGGGTGGTAGGGATTGTAGGTAGGGTAGGAATGGTAGGGATTGTAGGTAGGGTAGGAATGGTAGGGATTGTAGGTCGGGTAGGGGTGGTAGGGAATGTAGGTAGGGCAGGGGTGGTAGGGATTGTAGGTAGGGCAGGGGTGGTAGGGATTGTAGGTAGGGTGAGGGTGGTAGGGATTGTAGGTAGGGCAGGGGTGGTAGGAATTGTAGTTATGGCAGGGGTGGTAGGGATTGTAGGTCGGGTAGGGGGTGGTAGGGAATGTAGGTAGGGCTGCGGTGGTAGGGATTGTAGGTAGGGCAGGGGTGGTAGGGATTGTAGGTAGGGTGGGGGTGGTAGGGATTGTAGGTAGGGTAAGAGTGTTAGGGATTGCAGGTAGGGTAGGGGTGGTAGGGATTGTAGGTAGGGTAGGGGTGATAGGGATTGTAGGTAGGGTAAGGGTGGCAAGGATTGTAGGTAGGGTAAGGGTGGTAGGGATTGTAGGTAGGGCAGGGGTGGTAGGGACTGTAGGTAGGGCAGGGGTGGTAGGGATTTTAGGTAGGGCAGGGGTGGTAGGGATTGTAGGTAAGGTAGGGGTGATAGGGATTTTAGGTAGGGCAGGGGTGGTAGGGATTGTTGATAGGGTAGGGATGGTAGAGATTGTGGGTAGGGCAGGGGTTGCAGGGATTGTAGGTAAGGCAGGGGTGGTAGGCATTGTAGTTATGGCAGGGGTGGTAGGGATTGTAGGTAGGGTAAGGGTGGTAGGGAATGTAGGTAGGGCAGGGGTGGTAGGGATTGTAAGTAGGGCAGGGATGGTAGGGATTGTAGGTAAGGTAGCGATGATAGGGATTGTAGGTAGGGCAGGGGTGGTAGGGATTGTAGATAGGGCAGGGATGGTAGGGATTGTAGGTAGGGCAGGGGTGGTAGGGATTGTAGGTAGGGCAGGGGTGGTAGGAATTGTAGTTATGGCAGGGGTGGTAGGGATTGTAGGTCGGGTAGGGGTGGTAGGGAATGTAGGTAGGGCAGGGGTGGTAGGGATTATAGGTAAGGTAGTGGTGGTAGGGATTGTAGGTAGGGCAGGGATGGTAGGGATTGTAGGTAGGGCAGGAGTAGTAGGGATTGTAGGTAGGACAGGAGTGGTAGGGATTGTAGGTAAGGCAGGGGTGTTAGGGATCGTAGGTAGGGCAGGTATGGTAGGGATTGTGGGTAGGGCAGGGGTGGTAGGGATTGTCGGTAGGGCAGGGGTGGTAGGGATCGTAGGTAGGGCAGGGGTGGTAGGGATTTTAGGTAGGGCAGGGGTGGTAGGGATTGTAGGTAAGGTAGCGGTGATAGGGATTTTAGGTAGGGCAGGGGTGGTAGGGATTGTAGGTAAGGTAGCGGTGATAGGGATTTTAGGTAGGGCAGGGGTGGTAGGTATTGTAGATAGGGTAGGGATGGTAGGGATTGTAGGTAGGGCAGGGGTTGTAGGGACTGTAGGTAAGGCAGGGGTGGTAGCCATTGTAGTTATGGCAGGGGTGGTAGGGATAGTAGGTCGGGTAGGGGTGGTAGGGATTGTAGGTAGGGCAGGTGTGGTAGGGATTGTAGGTAGGGCAGGGATGGTAGGGATTGTAGGTAGGGCAGGGGTGGTAGGGATTTTAGGTAGGGCAGGGGTGGTAGGGATTGTAGGTAAGGTAGCGGTGATAGGGATTTTAGGTAGGGCAGGGGTGGTAGGGATTGTAGATAGGGTAGGGATGGTAGGCATTGTAGGTAGGGCAGGGGTTGCAGGGATTGTAGGTAAGGCAGGGGTGGTAGGAATTGTAGTTATGGCAGGGGTGGTAGGGATTGTAGGTAGGGTAGGGGTGGTAGGGAATGTAGGTAGGGCAGGGGTGGTAGGGATTGTAGGTAGGGCAGGGATGGTAAGGATTGTAGGTAAGCTAGCGGTGATAGGGATTTTAGGTAGGGCAGGGGTGGTAGGGATTGTAAATAGGGCAGGGATGGTAGGGATTGTAGGTAGGGCAGGGGTGGTAGGGATTGTAGGTAGGGCAGGGGTGGTAGGAATTGTAGTTATGGCAGGGGTGGTAGGGATTGTAGGTCGGGTAGGGGTGGTAGGGAATGTAGGTAGGGCAGGGGTGGGAGGGATTGTAGGTAGGGCAGGGATGGTAGGGATTGTAGGTAGGGCAGGGGTGGTAGGGACTGTAGGTAGGGTAAGAGTGTTAGGGATTGTAGGTAGGGTAGGGGTGGTAGGGATTGTAGGTAGGGTGGGGGTGGTAGGGATTGTAGGTAGGGCAGGGGAGGTAGGGATTGTAGGTAGGGCAGGGATGGCAGGGATTGTAGGTAGGGCAGGGATGGTAGGGATTGTAGGTAGGGCAGGAGTAGTAGGGATTGTAGGTAGGGCAGGAGTGGTAGGGATTGTAGGTAAGGGGACATCTTACACCCGGCGTGGGTGAGCGAACCCACTGATACGACATTTAATGGTGAAAAAATATCGTAAGTGCTGGTCACTTGTGTGGCCAGCCTGTGTTCTCCCATGACCCGATCGCACGCTATGTCTGGTGGTGATGTTGTACTATACTGCACGATATATAGCGAAGACATATAGTGCATTGTTAACTTCTATACATCTTTAACTGTGACAGAAAAATTCCATTAGATATCAGGTAATGATGATAAAAATGGTAGAGTTGTTTCAATCGATTCATTTCCTAGTTATGTTTTGCACTGATGTTTCACAAGTTGAGTGCGCCCAACGAGAGGCGGAGCCATCGTTAGGTCGTGAGGGCCGAGCGAGAGGACCTGTCATCACCAGCGCACCACGGAACTGTGGCAACGCTTTCCCACAAATGGACAACAAAGTCTCGATCTAACACCATCCTCTGGTCCAGTCAGAGCGCGAGAGATCATGGCAACTCATGGCAGGTGGGCCAAGTACATCCACACACAACACTGGCTTCACCTGTTACCTCACCTCTGCTCTGCTGATCCACACGACCTCACTCCATCATACATTACGGACACATCTGCACCATCATACATTACGGACACATCTGCACCATCATACATTACGGACACATCTGCACCATCATACATTACGGACACATCTGCACCATCATACGTTACGGACACATCTGCACCATCATACATTACGGACACATCTGCAGTTTGTCATCTAGATTCGTCTCATTCCAAACCTGTCGTGGAAACCATTGATATCTTTTCGAATGATGATCAAAATGCGACACAGATTATCGTGTTACCGTATATGAAGTCATCATGTGTAAATACAATCTCTCTCTCTCTCTCTCTCTCTCTCTCTCTCTCTCTCTCTCTCTCTCTCTCTCTCTCTCTCTCTCTCTCTCTCGTATCACCTGACCTGATCTGACCTTAGGGTAACAACACACGTAACACCTGACCTTAGGGTAACAATACAGTTATCACCTGACCTTAGGGTAAGAACACACGTAACACCTGACCTTAGGGTAACAATACAGTTATCACCTGACCTTAGGGTAAGAACACACGTAACACCTGACCTTAGGGTAACAATACAGTTATCACCTGACCTTAGGGTAAGAACACACGTAACACCTGACCTTAGGGTAACAATATAGTTATCACCTGACCTTAGGGTAACAACACACGTAACACCTGACCTTAGGGTAACAATACAGTTATCACCTGACCTTAGGGTAACAACACACGTAACACCTGACCTTAGGGTAACAATACAGTTATCACCTGACCTTAGGGTAACAACACACGTAACACCTGACCTTAGGGTAACAATACAGTTATCACCTGACCTTAGGGTAACAACACACGTAACACCTGACCTTAGGGTAACAATACAGTTATCACCTGACCTTAGGGTAACAACACACGTAACACCTGACCTTAGGGTAACAATACAGTTATCACCTGACCTTAGGGTAAGAACACACGTAACACCTGACCTTAGGGTAACAACACACGTAACACCTGACCTTAGGGTAACAATACAGTTATCACCTGACCTTAGGGTAAGGGACTGGGTTGGAGCGAAGTCAGTGCTGAACCATTGGAAGATAGAGTTGATGGTAATGTGTTGGCCGGTGAGGTTGACGCCCTTGTTACACAGGTTGTGGATGGCTGCGTCCAGCTGTTCGTCCAGCAGTTCCTCAGTGTACCAGGTGAGAGCCGGGCAACTCTGCAGTGACCCAGGTTTGCACGTCACACATATGTGTATACAACGAAATGCTTGTTGATGATGTCATACAACGAAATGCTTGTTGATGATGTCATACAACGAAATGTTTGTTGATGATGTGATACAACGAAATGCTTGTTGATGATGTCATACAACGAAATGCTTGTTGATGATGTCATACAACGAAATGCTTGTTGATGATGTCATACAACGAAATGCTTGTTGATGATGTGATACAACGAAATGCTTGTTGATGATGTCATACAACGAAATGCTTGTTGATGATGTGATACAACGAAATGCTTGTTGATGATGTGATACAACGAAATGCTTGTTGATGATGTCATACAACGAAATGCTTGTTGATGATGTGATACAATTCAGTTGTTTAATATAATTTTGCTGAAGACCAGAGCATATAAGAGATATGAAGACCAGTGCATATAAGATATATTAAGACCAGAGCATATAAGAGATATGAAGACCAGAGCATATAAGATATATGAAGACCAGAGTATATAAGATATATGAAGACCAGAGCATATAAGATATATGAAGACCAGAGCATATAAGATATATGAAGACCAGAGCATATAGAATATATATGAAGACCAGTGTATATAGGATATATGAAGACCAGTGTATATAAGATATATGAAGGCCAGAGCATATAAGATATATGAAGACCAGTGTATATAAGATATATGAAGACCTGAGCATATAAGATATATGAAGACCAGTGTATATAAGATATATGAAGACCAGAGCATATAAGATATATGAAGACCAGAGCATATAGAATATATATGAAGACCAGTGTATATAGGATATATGAAGACCAGTGTATATAAGATATATGAAGGCCAGAGCATATAAGATATATGAAGACCAGTGTATATAAGATATATGAAGACCTGAGCATATAAGATATATGAAGACCAGTGTATATAAGATATATGAAGACCAGAGCATATAAGATATATGAAGACCAGAGCATATAGGATATATGAAGACCAGTGTATATGGGATATATGAAGACCAGTGTATATAAGATATATGAAGACCAGTGTATATAAGATATATGAAGACCAGTGCGTATAAGATATATGCAGACCAGAGCATATAAGATATATGAAGACCAGAGCATATAGGATATATGAAGACCAGTGTATATAAGATATATGAAGACCAGTGCATATAAGATATATGAAGACCAATGCATATATGATATATGAAGACCAGTGCATATAAGATATATGAAGACCAATGGATATATGATATACGCAGACCAGAGCATATAAGATATATGAAGACCAGAGCATATAAGATATATGAAGACCAGAGCATATAAGATATATGAAGACCAGTGCGTATAAGATATATGAAGACCAGTGCATATAAGATATATGAAGACCAATGCATATATGATATATGAAGATCAGTGCATATAAGATATAAGAAGACCGGTGCATATAGGATATATGAAGATCAGTGCATACAGGATGAATGAAGATCAGTGCATATAGGATATATGAAGAGCAGTGTATATAGGATATATGAAGAGCAGTGTATATAGGATATGTGAAGACCAGTGCATATAGGATGTATGAAGGCCAGTGCATGGAGGATATATGAAGACTAGTGTATATAGGATATAGGAAGTCCAGTGCATATAGGATATATGGAGAGCAGTGTATATAGGATATATGAAGACTAGTGCATATAGGATATATGAAGACCAGTGCATATAAGATATATGAATTCCAGTGCAATTTGGATATATGATGACCAGTGCATATAGGATATATGAAGACCAGTGCTAATAGGATATATGAATAGCAGTGTATATAGGATATATGAAGACCAGTGCATATAGGATATGTGAAGACCAGTGCATATAGCATATATGAAGGTCAGTGCATATAGGATATATGAAGAGCATAGTATATAGGATATATGAAGACCAGTGCATGTAGGATGTGTGATTCATATTTCATATAATGAAGCAAAACTTGTGATGAGAAAAATTGAAAAACTAAAAAAATCGTGGGAATGTTATGAAATGTATTAGTGTTTAACAAACATTGTATTAAACATAATGTTCAACCTACTTACACACACACACACACACACACACACATATATATATATATATATATATATATATAAATATATATATATATATATATATATATATATATATATATATATATATATATATATATACATATATATACATATATATACAATGATTTTACTTTACTTTCCATGTTGCTTAAATCCTTTAATGTAAATGCTGCCTTCAGCAACAATAATACTAACATCATATCTTAATCAGGAACTCACCAGAAAATTCTCCTAGATGCATCTATAAAGTGCCATGTAGAAATTGTATTAAGTTTTATGTTGGGCACACTAGTAAGGATCTTTCTGTTAGACTTAAGCTCCATGAATATAGTATAAGAACGGGACAAGAATCAAATGCCTTGTTTAATCACGTTAAAAACTATGATCATTGTATTGACTGGAGTAATGCCATCTCAGTTATCAAATCTAACTCCAGTACCACAAGAAATATCACTGATTCTTCTATTATCAAATACACAGGAATTATGACCTTGATGTTAGTGAAGGGCTATACAAATTGTATAACTTTATTGTTGAGAAAATTTGTAAACAATTTCCCTTCTTGTTTACATAATAAGTTTATGATACACTCGTTGTCTGTCTTGGACAATCGCATGTTTACCAAATGGAGTCCTAGCTACGGCTCTTCGTTGCATATCAACTGACTGTATATATACTGACTGTTATATTTCTTTCTTGTATCTCCCCATATGATTATTTCACGTTAAGAACTATGATCATTGTATTGACTGGAGTAATGCCATCTCAGTTATTAACTCTATTACCATGAGAAATACCACTGAATCTTCTATTATTGAATATACAGAGAATCATAATCTTATTATTAGTGATGGTCTCTTCGATATATATCAACTGACATATTTCTCTCTTGTTTCTGCCCTGATGATGTGATTATTACACAAAAGTGCACTTGGAAATTTATCGTGTTTCATTTTCCCCGTGGACTCAGGAATATATATATATATATATATATATATATATATATATATATATATATATATATATATATATATATATATATATATATATATATATATATATATATATGGGTGATTTGAATGCAAAGGTGAGTAATGTGGCAGTTGAGGGAATAATTGGTATACATGGGGTGCTCAGTGTTGTAAATGGAAATGGTGAAGAGCTTGTAGATTTATGTGCTGAAAAAGGACTGATGATTGGGAATACCTGGTTTAAAAAGCGAGATATACATAAGTATACTTATGTAAGTAGGAGAGATGGCCAGAGAGCGTTATTGGATTACGTGTTAATTGACAGGCGTGCGAAAGAGAGACTTTTGGATGTTAATGTGCTGAGAGGTGCAACTGGAGGGATGTCTGATCATTATCTTGTGGAGGCTAAGGTGAAGATTTGTATGGGTTTTCAGAAAAGAAGAGTGAATGTTGGGGTGAAAAGGGTGGTGAGAGTAAGTGAGCTTGGGAAGGAGACTTGTGTGAGGAAGTACCAGGAGAGACTGAGTACAGAATGGAAAAAAGTGAGAACAATGGAAGTAAGGGGAGTGGGGGAGGAATGGGATGTATTTAGGGAATCAGTGATGGATTGCGCAAAAGATGCTTGTGGCATGAGAAGAGTGGGAGGTGGGTTGATTAGAAAGGGTAGTGAGTGGTGGGATGAAGAAGTAAGAGTATTAGTGAAAGAGAAGAGAGAGGCATTTGGACGATTTTTGCAGGGAAAAAATGCAACTGAGTGGGAGATGTATAAAAGAAAGAGACAGGAGGTCAAGAGAAAGGTGCAAGAGGTGAAAAAAAGGGCAAATGAGAGTTGGGGTGAGAGAGTATCATTAAATTTTAGGTAGAATAAAAAGATGTTCTGGAAGGAGGTAAATAAAGTGCGTAGGACAAGGGAGCAAATGGGAACTTCAGTGAAGGGCGCAAATGGGGAGGTGAAAACAAGTAGTGGTGATGTGAGAAGGAGATTGAGTGGGTATTTTGAAGGTTTGTTGAATGTGTTTGATGATAGAGTGGCAGATATAGGGTGTTTTGGTCGAGGTGGTGTGCAAAGTGAGAGGGTTAGGGAAAATGATTTGGTAAACAGAGAAGAGGTAGTGAAAGCTTTGCGGAAGATGAAAGCCGGCAAGGCAGCAGGTTTGGATGGTATTGCAGTGGAATTTATTAAAAAAGGGGGTGACTGTATTGTTGACTGGTTGGTAAGGTTATTTAATGTATGTATGACTCATGGTGAGGTGCCTGAGGATTGGCGGAATGCGTGCATAGTGCCATTGTACAAAGGCAAAGGGGATAAGTGTGAGTGCTCAAATTACAGAGGTATAAGTTTGTTGAGTATTCCTGGTAAATTATATGGGAGGGTATTGATTGAGAGGGTGAAGGCATGTACAGAGCATCAGATTGGGGAAGAGCAGTGTGGTTTCAGAAGTGGTAGAGGATGTGTAGATCAGGTGTTTGCTTTGAAGAATGTATGTGAGAAATACTTAGAAAAGGAAATGGATTTGTATGTAGCATTTATGGATCTGGAGAAGGCATATGATAGAGTTGATAGAGATGCTCTGTGGAAGGTATTAAGAATATATGGTGTGGGAGGAAAGTTGTTAGAAGCAGTGAAAAGTTTTTATCGAGGATGTAAGGCATGTGTACGTGTAGGAAGAGAGGAAAGTGATTGGTTCTCAGTGAATGTAGGTTTGCGGCAGGGGTGTGTGATGTCTCCATGGTTGTTTAATTTGTTTATGGATGGGGTTGTTAGGGAGGTAAATGCAAGAGTTTTGGAAAGAGGGGCAAGTATGAAGTCTGTTGGGGATGAGAGAGCTTGGGAAGTGAGTCAGTTGTTGTTCGCTGATGATACAGCGCTGGTGGCTGATTCATGTGAGAAACTGCAGAAGCTGGTGACTGAGTTTGGAAAAGTGTGTGGAAGAAGAAAGTTAAGAGTAAATGTGAATAAGAGCAAGGTTATTAGGTACAGTAGGGTTGAGGGTCAAGTCAATTGGGAGGTGAGTTTGAATGGAGAAAAACTGGAGGAAGTGAAGTGTTTTAGATATCTGGGAGTGGATCTGGCAGCGGATGGAACCATGGAAGCGGAAGTGGATCATAGGGTGGGGCAGGGGGCGAAAATCCTGGGGGCCTTGAAGAATGTGTGGAAGTCAAGAACATTATCTCGGAAAGCAAAAATGGGTATGTTTGAAGGAATAGTGGTTCCAACAATGTTGTATGGTTGCGAGGCGTGGGCTATGGATAGAGTGGTGCGCAGGAGGATGGATGTGCTGGAAATGAGATGTTTGAGGACAATGTGTGGTGTGAGGTGGTTTGATCGAGTGAGTAACGTAAGGGTAAGAGAGATGTGTGGAAATAAAAAGAGCGTGGTTGAGAGAGCAAAAGAGGGTGTTTTGAAATGGTTTGGGCACATGGAGAGAATGAGCGAGGAAAGATTGACCAAGAGGATATATGTGTCGGAGGTGGAGGGAACGAGGAGAAGTGGGAAACCAAATTGGAGGTGGAAAGATGGAATGAAAAAGATTTTGTGTGATCGGGGCCTGAACATGCAGGAGGGTGAAAGGAGGGCACGGAATAGAGTGAATTGGATCGATGTGGTATACCGGGGTTGACGTGCTGTCAGTGGATTGAATCAGGGCATGTGAAGCGTCTGGGGTAAACCATGGAAAGTTGTGTGGGGCCTGGATGTGGAAAGGGAGCTGTGGTTTCGGGCATTATTGCGTGGCAGCTAGAGAATGAGTGTGAACGAATGGGGCCTTTGTTGTCTTTTCCTAGTGCTACCTCGCACACATGAGGGGGGAGAGGGAAGGTATTCCATGTGTGGCGAGGTGGCGATGGGAGTGAATGGGGGCAGACAGTGTGAATTGTGTGCATGGGTATATATGTATGTGTCTGTGTATGTATACATATGTGTACATTGAGATGTATAGGTATGTATATTTGCGTGTGTGGACGTGTGTGTGTATACATTGTGTATGGGGGTGGGTTGGGCCATTTCTTTCGTCTGTTTCCTTGCGCTACCTCGCAAACGCGGGAGACAGCGACAAAGCAAAATAAAGAAAAAAGAATATATGTATATATGTATATATATATATATATATATATATATATATATATATATATATATATATATATATATATATATATATATATATATATATATATTGGGGTGCCTAAATGTGTGTGGATGTAACCAAGATGTGAAAAAAGGAGAGATAGGTAGTATGTTTGAGGAAAGGAACCTGGATGTTTTGGCTCTGAGTGAAACGAAGCTCAAGGGTGAAGGGGAAGAGTGATTTGGGAATGTCTTGGGAGTAAAGTCAGGGGTTAGTGAGAGGACAAGAGCAAGGGAAGGAGTAGCAGTACTCCTGAAACAGGAGTTGTGGGAGTACGTGATAGAATGTAAGAAAGTAAATTCTCGATTAATATGGGTAAAACTGAAAGTTGATGGAGAGAGATGGGTGATTATTGGTGCATATGCACCTGGGCATGAGAAGAAAGATCATGAGAGGCAAGTGTTTTGGGAGCAACTGAATGAGTGTGTTAGTGGTTTTGATACACGAGACCGGGTTATAGTGATGGGTGATTTGAATGCAAAGGTGAGTAATGTGGCAGTTGAGGGAATAATTGGTATACATGGGGTGTTCAGTGTTGTAAATGGGAATGGTGAAGAGCTTGTAGATTTATGTGCTGAAAAAGGACTGATGATTGGGAATACCTGGTTTAAAAAGCGAGATATACATAAGTATACTTATGTAAGTAGGAGAGATGGCCAGAGAGCGTTATTGGATTACGTGTTAATTGACAGGCGCGCGAAAGAGAGACTTTTGGATGTTAATGTGCTGAGAGGTGCAACTGGAGGGATGTCTGATCATTATCTTGTGGAGGCTAAGGTGAAGATTTGTATGGGTTTTCAGAAAAAAGAGTGAATGTTGGGGTGAAGAGGGTGGTGAGAGTAAGTGAGCTTGGGAAGGAGACTTGTGTGAGGAAGTACCAGGAGAGACTGAGTACAGAATGGAAAAAGGTGAGAACAATGGAAGTAAGGGGAGTGGGGGAGGAATGGGATGTATTTAGGGAATCAGTGATGGATTGCGCAAAAGATGCTTGTGGCATGAGAAGAGTGGGAGGTGGGTTGATTAGAAAGGGTAGTGAGTGGTGGGATGAAGAAGTAAGAGTATTAGTGAAAGAGAAGAGAGGCATTTGGACGATTTTTGCAGGGAAAAAATGCAGTTGAGTGGGAGACGTATAAAAGAAAGAGACAGGAGGTCAAGAGAAAGGTGCAAGAGGTGAAAAAAAGGGCAAATGAGAGTTGGGGTGAGAGAGTATCATTAAATTTTAGGGAGAATAAAAAGATGTTCTGGAAGGAGGTAAATAAAGTGCGTAAGACAAGGGAGCAAATGGGAACTTCAGTGAAGGGCGCAAATGGGGAGGAGATAACAAGTAGTGGTGATGTGAGAAGGAGATGGAGTGAGTATTTTGAAGGTTTGTTGAATGTGTTTGATGATAGAGTGGCAGATATAGGGTGTTTTGGTCGAGGTGGTGTGCAAAGTGAGAGGGTTAGGGAAAATGATTTGGTAAACAGAGAAGAGGTAGTAAAAGCTTTGCGGAAGATGAAAGCCGGCAAGTCAGCAGGTTTGGATGGTATTGCAGTGGAATTTATTAAAAAAGGGGGTGACTGTATTGTTGACTGGTTGGTAAGGTTATTTAATGTATGTATGACTCACGGTGAGGTGCCTGAGGATTGGCAGAATGCGTGCATAGTGCCATTGTACAAAGGCAAAGGGGATAAGAGTGAGTGCTCAAATTACAGAGGTATAAGTTTGTTGAGTATTCCTGGTAAATTATATGGGAGGGTATTGATTGAGAGGGTGAAGGCATGTACAGAACATCAGATTGGGGAAGAGCAGTGTGGTTTCAGAAGTGGTAGAGGATGTGTGGATCAGGTGTTTGCTTTGAAGAATGTATGTGAGAAATACTTAGAAAAGCAAATGGATTTGTATGTAGCATTTATGGATCTGGAGTTGATAGAGATGCTCTGTGGAAGGTATTAAAAATATATGGTGTGGGAGGCAAGTTGTTAGAAGCAGTGAAAAGTTTTTATCGAGGATGTAAGGCATGTGTACGTGTAGGAAGAGAGGAAAGTGATTGGTTCTCAGTGAATGTAGGTTTGCGGCAGGGGTGTGTGATGTCTCCATGGTTGTTTAATTTGTTTATGGATGGGGTTGTTAGGGAGGTGAATGCAAGAGTTTTGGAAAGAGGGGCAAGTATGAAGTCTGTTGGGGATGAGAGAGCTTGGGAAGTGAGTCAGTTGTTGTTCGCTGATGATACAGCGCTGGCGGCTGATTCATGTGAGAAACTGCAGAAGCTGGTGACTGAGTTTGGTAAAGTGTGTGAAAGAAGAAAGTTAAGAGTAAATGTGAATAAGAGCAAGGTTATTAGGTACAGTAGGGTTGAGGGTCAAGTCAATTGGGAGGTGAGTTTGAATGGAGAAAAACTGGAGGAAGTGAAGTGTTTTAGATATCTGGGAGTGGATCTGGCAGCGGATGGAACCATGGAAGCGGAAGTGGATCATAGGGTGGGGCAGGGGGCGAAAATTCTGGGAGTATTTAAGAATGTGTGGAAGTCGAGAACATTATCTCGGAAAGCAAAAATGAGTATGTTTGAAGGAATAGTGGTTCCAACAATGTTGTATGGTTGCGAGTCGTGGGCTATGGATAGAGTTGTGCGCAGGAGGATGGATGTGCTGGAAATGAGATGTTTGAGGACAATGAGTGGTGTGAGGTGGTTTGATCGAGTAAGTAACGTAAAGGTAAGAGAGATGTGCGGAAATAAAAAGAGCGTGGTTGAGAGAGCAGAAGAGGGTGTTTTGAAATGGTTTGGCACATGGAGAGAATGAGTGAGGAAAGATTGACTAAGAGGATATATGTGTCGGAGGTGGAGGAAACGAGGAGAAGAGGGAGACCAAATTGGAGGTGGAAAGATGGAGTGAAAAAGATTTTGTGTGATCGGGGCCTGAACATGCAGGAGGGTGAAAGGAGGGCAAGGAGTAGAGTGAATTGGAGCGATGTGGTATACCGGGGTTGACATGCTGTCAGTGGATTAAATCGGGGCATGTGAAGCGTCTGGGGTAAACCATGGAAAGCTGTGTAGGTATGTATATTTTGCGTGTGTGGACGTATGTATATACAGGTGTATGGGGGTGGGTTGGGCCATTTCTTTCGTCTGTTTCCTTGCGCTACCTCGCACACGCGGGAGACAGCGGTAAAAAAAAAAAAAAATATATATATATATATATATATATATATATATATATATATATATATATATATATTCATATATATATATATATATATATATATATATATATATATATATATATATATATATATATATATATATATATATATATATATGCATATATATATATATATATATATATATATATATATATATATATATATATATATATATATATATATATATATATATATCTTTTCTTTTTTTCTTTTAAAATATTCGCCATTTCCCGCGTTAGCGAGGTAGGGCTAAGAACAGAGGACTGGGCCTATTTTGGAATATCCTCACCTGGCCCCCCCTGTTCCTTCTTTTGGAAAATTTAAAAAAAAAACGAGAGGGGAGGATTTCCAGCTCCCCGCTCCCTCCCCTTTCAGTCGCCTTCTACGACACGCAGGGAATACGTGGGAAGTATTCTTAATCCCCTATCCCCAGGGATATATATATATATATATATATATATATATATATATATATATATATATATATATATATATATATATATATATATATGCTGAGAAAGAACTGGTGATTGGGAATACCTGGTTTAAAAAGTGAGATATACATAAGTATACGTATGAAAGTAGGAGAGATGGCCAGAGAGCGTTATTGGATTACGTGTTAATTGATAGGCGCGCGAAAGAGAGACTTTTGAATGTTAATGTGCTGAGAGGTGCAACTTCAGGGATGTCTGATCATTATCTTGTGGAGGCGAAGGTGAAGATTTGTAGGGGTTTTCAGAAAAGAAGAGAGAATGTTGGGGTGAAGAGAGTGGTGAGAGTAAGTGAGCTTGGGAAGGAGACTTGTATGAGGACGTACCAGGAGAGACAGTACAGAATGGAAAAAGGTGAGAACAAAGGAGGTAAAGGGAGTAGGGGAGGAATGGGATGTATTTAGGGAAGCAGTGATGGATTGCGCAAAAGATGCTTGTGGCATGAGAAGCGTGGGAGGTGAGTTGATTGGAAAGGGTAGCGAGTGATGGGATGAAGAAGTAAGATTATTAGTGAAGAAGAAGAGAGAGGCATTTGGACGATTTTTGCAGGGAAAAAATGCAAATGAGTGGGAGATGTATAAAAGAAAGAGGCAGGAGGTCAAGAGAAAGGTGCAAGAGGTGAAAAAGAGGGCAAATGAGAGTTGGGGTGAGAGAGTATCATTAAATTTTAGGGAGAATAAAAAGATGTTTTGGAAGGAGGTAAATAAAGTGCGTAAGACAAGGGAGCAAATGGGAACTTCAGTGAAGGGGGCTAATGGGAAGGTGATAACAAGTAGTGGTGATGTGAGAAGGAGATCGAGTGAGTATCTTGAAGGTTTGTTGAAAATGTTTGATGATAGAGTGGCAGATATAGGGTGTTTTGGTCGAGGTGGTGTGCAAAGTGAGAGGGTTAAGGAAAATGATTTGGTAAACAGAGAAGAGGTAGTAAAAGCTTTGCGGAAGATGAAAGCCGGCAAGGCAGCAGGTTTGGATGGTATTGCAGTGTTAATTTATTATAAAAAGGGAGTGACTGTATTGTTGACCGGTTGGTAAGGTTATTTAATGTATGTATGATTCATGGTGAGGTGCCTGAGGATTGGTGGAATGCTTGCATAGTGCCATTGTACAAAGGCAAAGGGGATAAGATTGAGTGCTCAAATTATAGAGGTATAAGTTTGTTGAGTATTCCTGGTAAATTATACGGGAGGGCATTGATTGAGAGGGTGAAGGCATGTACAGAGCATCAGATAGGGGAAGAGCAGTGTGGTTTCAGAAGTGGTAGAGGATGTGTGGATCAGGTGTTTGCTTTGAAGAATGTATTTGAGAAATACTTAGAAAAGCAAATGGATTTGTATGTAGCATTTATGGATCTGGAGAAGGCATATGATAGAGTTGATAGAGATGCTCTGTGGAAGGTATTAAGAATATATGGCGTGGGAGGCAAGTTGTTAGAAGCAGTGAAAAGTTTTTATCGAGGATGTAAGTAAGGCATGTGTACGTGTAGGAAGAGAGGAAAGTGATTGGTTCTCACTGAATGTAGGTTTGCGGCAGGGATGTGTGATGTCTCCATGGTTCTTTAATTTGTTTATGGATGGGGTTGTTAGGGAGGTGAATGCAAGAGTTTTGGAAAGAGGGGCAAGTATGCAGTCTGTTGTGGATGAGAGCGCTTGGGAAGTGAGTCAGTTGTTCGCTGATGATACAGCGCTGGTGGCTGATTCATGTGAGAAACTGCAGAAGCTGGTGACTGAGTTTGGTAAAGTGTGTGAAAGAAGAAAGTTAAGAGTGAATGTGAATAAGAGCAAGGTAATTAGGTACAGTAGGGTTGAGGGTCAAGTCAATTGGGAGGTAAGTTTAAATGGAGAAAAACTGGATAGTAAAGTGTTTTAGATATCTGGGAGTGGATCTGGCTGCGGATGGAACCATGGAAGCGGAAGTGAATCATAGGGTGGGGGAGGGGGCGAAAATCCTGGGAGCCTTGAAGAATGTTTGGAAGTCGAGAACATTATTTCGGAAAGCAAAAATTGGTATGTTTGAAGGAACAGTGGTTTCAACAATGTTGTATGGTTGCGAGGCGTGGGCTATGGATAGAGTTGTGCGCAGGATGTGCTGGAAATGAGATGTTTGAGGACAATATGTGGTCTGATGTGGTTTGATCGAGTAAGTAATGTAAGGGTGAGAGAGATGTGTGGTAATAAAAAGAGTGTGGTTCAGAGAGCAGAAGGGTGTGTTTTGAAATGGTTTGGTCACATGGAGAGAATGAGTAAGGAAAGATTGACCAAGAGGATATATGTGTCAGAGGTGGAGGGAACGAGGAGAAGTGGGAGACCAAATTGGAGGTGGAAAGATGGAGTGAAAAAGATTTTGAGTGATCGGGGCCTGAACATGCAGGAGGGTGAAAGGCGTACAAGGAATAGAGTGAATTGGAACGATGTGGTATACCGGGGTCGACATGCTGTCAATGGATTGAACCAGGGCATGTGAAGCGTCTGGGGTAAACCATGGAAAGTTGTGTGGGGCCTGGATGTGGAAAGTGAGCTGTGGTTTCGGGCATTATTGCATGACAGCTAGAGACTGAGTGTGAGCGAATGTGGCCTTTGTTGTCTTTTCCTAGCGCTACCTCGCGCACATGAGGGGGGAGGGGGTTGTTATTTCATGTGTGGCGGGGTGGCGGTGGGAATGAATAAAGGCAGACAGTATGAATTATGTACATGTGTATATATGTATATGTCTTTGTGTGTGTGTATATATATATATATATATATATATATATATATATATATATATATATATATATATATATATATATATATATATATATATATATATATTTTTTTTTTTTTATACCATTCGCCATTTCCCGCGATAGCGAGGTAGCGTTAAGAACAGAGGACTGGGCCTTTGAGGGAATATCCTCACCTGGCCCTCTTCTCTGTTCCTTCTTTTGGAAAATTAAAAAAAAAAACGAGAGGGGAGGATTTCCAGCCTCCCGCTCCCTTATATATATATATATATATATATATATATATATATATATATATATATATATATATATATATATATATATATGTGTGTATATATATATATATATATGTGTGTATATATATATATATATATATATATATATATATATATATATATATATATATATATATACACGTTGAGATGTATAGGCATGTATATTTGTGTGTGTGGACGTGTATGTATATACATGTGTATGGGGGTGGGTTGGGCCATCCTTTCGTCTGTTTCCTTGCGCTATCTCGCTAACGCGGGATACAGCGACAAAGCAAATATATATATACATATATATACATATATATATATATATTTTTTGTTTTTTTTCTTTTTTTTTGCTTTGTCGCTGTCTCCCGCGTTTGCGAGGTAGCGTAAGGAAACAGACGAAAGAAATGGCCCAACCCCCCCCATACACATGTATATACCTACGTCCACACACGCAAATATACATACCTACACAGCTTTCCATGGTTTACCCGAGACGCTTCACATGCCCTGATTCAATCCACTGACAGCACGTCAACCCCGGTATACCACATCGCTCCAATTCACTCTATTCCCTGCCTTCCTTTCACCCTCCTGCATGTTCAGGCCCCGATCACACAAAATCTTTTTCACTCCATCTTTCCACCTCCAATTTGGTCTCCCTCTTCTCCTCGTTCCCTCCACCTCCGACACATATATCCTCTTGGTCAATCTTTCCTCACTCATTCTCTCCATGTGCCCAAACCATTTCAAAACACCCTCTTCTGCTCTCTCAACCACGCTCTTTTTATTTCCACACATCTCTCTTACCCTTACGTTACTTACTCGATCAAACCACCTCACGCCACACATTGTCCTCAAACATCTCATTTCCAGCACATCCATTCTCCTGCGCACCACTCTATCCATAGCCCACGCCTCGCAACCATACAACATTGTTGGAACCACTATTCCTTCAAACATACCCATTTTTGCTTTCCGAGATAATGTTCTCGACTTCCATACATTCTTCAAGGCTCCCAGGATTTTCGCCCCCTCCTCCACCCTATGATTCACTTCCGCTTACATGGTTCCATCCGCTGTCAGATCCACTCCCAGATATCTAAAACACTTTACTTCCTCCAGTTTTTCTCCATTCAAACTCACCTCCCAATTGACTTGACCCTCAACCCTTCTGTACCTAATAACCTTGCTCTTATTCACATTTACTCTTAACTTTCTTTCACACACTTTACCAAACTCAGTCATCAGCTTCTGCAGTTTCTCACATGAATCAGCCACCAGCGCTGTATCATCAGCGAACAACAACTGACTCACTTCCCAAGCTCTCTCATCCCCAACAGACTTCATACTTGCCCCTCTTTCCAAAACTCTTGCATTCACCTCCCTAACAACCCCATCCATAAACAAATTAAACAACCATGGAGACATCACACACCCCTGCCGCAAACCTACATTCACTGAGAACCAATCACTTTCCTCTCTTCCTACACGTACACATGCCTTACATCCTCGATAAAAACTTTTCACTGCTTCTAACAACTTGCCTCCCACACCATATATTCTTAATACCTTCCACAGAGCATCTCTGTCAACTCTATCATATGCCTTCTCCAGATCCATAAATGCTACATACAAATCCATTTGCTTTCCTAAGTATTTCTCACATATATTCTTCAAAGCAAACACCTGATCCACACATCCTCTACCATTTCTGAAACCACACTGCTCTTCCCCAATCTGATGCTCTGTACATGCCTTCACCCTCTCAATCAATACCCTCCCATATAATTTACCAGGAATACTCAACAAACTTATACCTCTGTAATTTGAGCACTCACTCTTATCCCCTTTGCCTTTGTACAATGGCACTATGCACGCATTCCGCCAATCCTCAGGCACCTCACCATGAGTCATACATACATTAAATAACCTTACCAACCAGTCAACAATACAGTCACCCCCTTTTTTAATAAATTCCACTGCAATACCATCCAAACCTGCTGCCTTGCCGGCTTTCATCTTCCGCAAAGCTTTTACTACCTCTTCTCTGTTTACCAAATCATTTTCCCCAACCCTCTCACTTTGCACACCACCTCGACCAAAACACCCCACATCTGCCACTCCATCACCAAACACATTCAGCAAACCTTCAAAATACTCACTCCATCTCCTTCTCACATCACCACTACTTGTTATCACCTCCCCATTTGCGCCCTTCACTGAAGTTCCCATTTGCTCCCTTGTCTTACGCACTTTATTTACCTCCTTCCAGAACATCTTTTTATTCTCCCTAAAATTTAATGATACTCTCTCACCCCAACTCACATTTGCCCTTTTTTTCACCTCTTGCACCTTTCTCTTGACCTCCTGTCTCTTTCTTTTATACATCTCCCACTCAATTGCATTTTTTCCCTGCAAAAATCGTCCAAATGCCTCTCTCTTCTCTTTCACTAATATTCTTACTTCTTCATCCCACCACTCACTACCCTTTCTAATCAACCCATCTCCCACTCTTCTCATGCCACAAGCATCTTTTGCGCAATCCATCACTGATTCCCTAAATACATCTCATTCCTCCCCCACTCCCCTTACTTCCATTGTTCTCACCTTTTTCCATTCTGTACTCAGTCTCTCCTGGTACTTCCTCACACAAGTCTCCTTCCCAAGCTCACTTACTCTCACCACCCTTTTCACCCCAACATTCACTCTTCTTTTCTGAAAACCCATACAAATCTTCACCTTAGCCTCCACAAGATAATGATCAGACATCCCTCCAGTTGCACCTCTCAGCACATTAACATCCAAAAGTCTCTCTTTCGCGCGCCTGTCAATTAACACGTAATCCAATAACGCTCTCTGGCCATCTCTCCTACTTACATAAGTATACTTTTGTATATCTCGCTTTTTAAACCAGGTATTCCCAATCATCAGTCCTTTTTCACCACATAAATCTACAAGCTCTTCACCATTTCCATTTGCAACACTGAACACCCCATGTATACCAATTATTCCCTCAACTGCCACATTACTCACCTTTGCATTCAAATCACCCATCACTATAATCCGGTCTCGTGCATCAAAACCACTAACACACTCATTCAGCTGCTCCCAAAACACTTGCCTCTCATGATCTTTCTTCTCATGCCCAGGTGCATATGCACCAATAATCACCCATCTCTCTCCATCAACTTTCAGTTTTACCCATATTAATCGAGAATTTACTTTCTCACATTCTATCACATACTCCCAGAACTCCTGTTTCAGGAGTATTGCTACTCCTTCCCTTGCTCTTGTCTTCTCACTAACCCCTGACTTTACTCCCAAGACATTCCCAAACCACTCTTCCCCTTTACCCTTGAGCTTCGTTTCACTCAGAGCCAAAACATCCAGGTTCCTTTCCTCAAATATACTACCTATCTCTCCTTTTTTCACATCTTGGTTACATCCACACACATTTAGGCACCCCAATCTGAGCCTTCGAGGAGGATGAGCACTCCCCGCGTGACTCCTTCTTCTGTTTCCCATTTTAGAAAGTTAAAAAGTACACGGAGTGGAGGATTTCTGGCCCCCCGCTCCCGTCCCCTCTAGTCGCTTTCTACGCCACGCGAGGAATGCGTGGGAAGTATTCTTTCACCCCTATCCCCAGGGATAATATATATATATATATATATATATATATATATATATATATATATATATATATATTCCTCGCGTGTCGTAGAAAGCGACTAGAGGGGACGGGAGCGGGGGGCCAGAAATCCTCCCCTCCTTGTATTAACTTTCTAAAATGGGAAACAGAAGAAGGAGTCACTCGGGGAGTGCTCATCCTCCTCGAAGGCTCAGAGTGGGGTGCCTAAATGTGTGTGGATGTAACCAAGATGTGAAAAAAGGAGAGATAGGTAGTATGTTTGAGGAAAGGAACCTGGATGTTTTTGCTCTGAGTGAAACGAAGCTCAAGGGTAAAGGGGAAGAGTGGTTTGGGAATGTCTGGGGAGTAAAGTCAGGGGTTAGTGAGAGGACAAGAGCAAGGGAAGGAGTAGCAATACTTCTGAAACAGGAGTTGTGGGAGTATGTGATAGAGTGTAAGAAAGTAAATTCTCGATTAATATGTGTAAAACTGAAAATTGATGGAGACAGGTGGGTGATTATTGGTGCATATGCACCTGGGCATGAGAAGAAAGATCATGAGAGGCAAGTGTTTTGGGAGCAGCTGAATGAGTGTGTTAGTGGTGTTGATGCACGAGACCGGGTTATAGTGATGGGTGATTTGAATGCAAAGATGAGTAATGTGGCAGTTGAGGGAATAATTGGTATACATGGGGTGTTCAGTGTTGTAAATGGAAATGGTGAAGAGCTTGTAGATTTATGTGCTGAAAAAGGACTGATGATTGGGAATACCTGGGTTAAAAAGCGAGATATACATAAGTATACTTATGTAAGTAGGAGAGATGGCCAGAGAGCGTTATTGGATTACGTGTTAATTGACAGGCGTGCGAAAGAGAGACTTTTGGATGTTAATGTGCTGAGAGGTGCAACTGGAGGGATGTCTGATCATTATCTTGTGGAGGCTAAGGTGAAGATTTGTATGGGTTTTCAGAAAAGAAGAGTGAATGTTGGGGTGAAGAGGGTGGTGAGAGTAAGTGAGCTTGGGAAGGAGACCTGTGTGAGGAAGTACCAGGAGAGACTGAGTACAGAATGGAAAAAGGTGAGAACAATGGAAGTAAGGGGAGTGGGGGAGGAATGGGATGTATTTAGGGAATCAGTGATGGATTGCGCAAAAGATGCTTGTGGCATGAGAAGAGTGGGAGGTGGGTTGATTAGAAAGGGTAGTGAGTGGTGGGATGAAGAAGTAAGAGTATTAGTGAAAGAGAAGAGTGAGGCATTTGGACGATTTTTGCAGGGAAAAAATGCAATTGAGTGGGAGATGTATAAGAGAAAGAGACAGGAGGTCAAGAGAAAGGTGCAAGAGGTGAAAAAAGGGTAAATGAGAGCTGAGGTGAGAGAGTATCATTAAATTTTAGGGAGAATAAAAAGATGTTCTGGAAGGAGGTAAATAAAGTGCGTAAGACAAGGGAGCAAATGGGAACTTCAGTGAAGGGCGCAAATGGGGAGGTGATAAAAAGTAGTGGTGATGTGAGAAGGAGATGGAATGAGTATTTTGAAGGTTTGTTGAATGTGGTTGATGATAGAGTGGCAGATATAGGGTGTTTTGGTCGAGGTGGTGTGCAAAGTGAGAGGGTTAGGGAAAATGATTTGGTAAACAGAGAAGAGGTAGTGAAAGCCTTGCGGAAGATGAAAGCCGGCAAGGCAGCAGGTTTGGATGGTATTGCAGTGGAATTTATTAAAAAGGGGGGTGACTGTATTGTTGACTAGTTGGTAAGGTTATTTAATGTATGTATGGCTCATGGTGAGGTGCCTGAGGATTGGCGGAATGCGTGCATAGTGCCATTGTACAAAGGCAAAGGGGATAAGAGTGAGTGCTCAAATTACAGAGGTATAAGCTTGTTTAGTATTCCTGGTAAATTATATGGGAGGGTATTGATTGAGAGGGTGAAGGCATGTACAGAGCATCAGATTGGGGAAGAGCAGTGTGGTTTCAGAAGTGGTAGAGGATGTGTGGATCAGGTGTTTGCTTTGAAGAATGTATGTGAGAAATACTTAGAAAAGGAAATGGATTTGTATGTAGCATTTATGGATCTGGAGAAGGCATATGATAGAGTTGATAGAGATGCTCTGTGGAAGGTATTAAGAATATATGGTTTGGGAGGAAAGTTGTTAGAAGCAGTGAAAAGTTTTTATCGAGGATGTAAGGCATGTGTACGTGTAGGAAGAGAGGAAAGTGATTGGTTCTCAGTGAATGTAGGTTTGCGGCAGGGGTGTGTGATGTCTCCATGGTTGTTTAATTTGTTTATGGATGGGGTTGTTAGGGATGTAAATGCAAGAGTTTTGAAAGAGGGGCAAGTATGAAGTCTGGTGGGGATGAGAGAGCTTGGGAAGTGAGTCAGTCGTTGTTCGCTGATGATACAGCGCTGGTGGCTGATTCATGTGAGAAACTGCAGAAGCTGGTGACTGAGTTTGGTAAAGTGTGTGAAAGAAGAAAGTTAAGAGTAAATGTGAATAAGAGCAAGGTTATTAGGTACAGTAGGGTTGAGGGTCAAGTCAATTGGGAGGTGAGTTTGAATGGAGAAAAACTGGAGGAAGTGAAGTCTTTTAGATATCTGGGAATGGATCTGGCAGCGGATGGAACCATGGAAGCGGAAGTGGATCATAGGGTGGGGGAGGAGGCGAAAATTCTGGGAGCCTTGAAGAATGTGTGGAAGTCGAGAACATTATCTCGGAAAGCAAAAATGGGTATGTTTGAAGGAATAGTGGTTCCAACAATGTTGTATGGTTGCGAGGCGTGGGCTATGGATAGAGTTGTGCGCAGGAGGATGGATGTGCTGGAAATGAGATGTTTGAGGACAATGTGTGGTGTGAGGTGGTTTGATCGAGTGAGTAACGTAAGGGTAAGAGAGATGTGTGGAAATAAAAAGAGCGTGGTTGAGAGAGCAGAAGAGGGTGTTTTGAAGTGGTTTGGGCACATGGAGAGAATGAGTGAGGAAAGATTGACCAAGAGGATATATGTGTCGGAGGTGGAGGGAACGAGGAGAAGAGGGAAACCAAATTGGAGGTGGAAAGATGGAGTGAAAAAGATTCTGTGTGATCGGGGCCTGAACATGCAGGAGGGTGAAAGGAGGGCAAGGAATAGAGTGAATTGGAGCGATGTGGTATACCGGGGTTGACGTGCTGTCAGTGGATTGAATCAGGGCATGTGAAGCGTCTGGGGTAAACCATGGAAAGCTGTGTAGGTGTGTATATTTGCGTGTGTGGACGTATGTATATATGTGTATAGGGGGGGGTTGGGCCATTTCTTTCGTCTGTTTCCTTGCGCTACCTCGCAAACGCGGGAGACAGCGACAAAGTATAATAAAAAAAAATAATATATATATATATATATATATATATATATATATATATATATATATATATATATATATATATACATATATATATATATATATATATATATATATATATATATATATATATATATATATATATATATATATATATACATATATATATATATATATATATATATATATATATATATATATATATACATACACACACATACACACACATACGCACATATACACACACACACACACATACATATATATACATATGAAAAATGTAAGAAACAATTTAGAAAACTGAAACTTCTAGCTTGAAATGTAATGAAAAAATGAATGTATATATATATATATATATATATATATATATATATATATATATATATATATATATATATATATATATATATATATATATAGAGAGAGAGAGAGAGAGAGAGAGAGAGAGAGAGAGAGAGAGAGAGAGAGAGAGAGAGAGAGAGAGAGAGAGAGAGAGAGAGAGAGAGAGAATTATCAATTGGCAAGCCCAGCACACCAATTGTGTGGTCAGTGCTGGCAGCAGCCGTGTTTGGTGGGGAGGGACCGTGGTTGTAGTGAGGGACGGATTCAGACATTTTTGCTCTCCTACACACGGGAGGTCAACCACAAGGCAGTAGGGCAAGGATGGCTCCAGCGCCTGAGGGAAGCAGAACAGATACACTGGTGCACCGTCTGCTGGGTTGGGCTGCAGCAGGTGAGAGGAAGTCGATCCAGATCTTACCAGCAGGTAGTCAACGCTTGGGTGGAGTCAGGAGGGAGGTGCCCATGGCTGAAGGCCGTGAGCGAACCGCTAGAGGGAGAGGGGCGGTGGTTGCCTGCTACTCTGTTTCTGATCCTGTCCTGTACGACTCTGTGTTATGGACGTGTGGTGGTAAAGGTGGGGACCTCCACCACCTAGCTAGGGAAAGGATGGAAGCTGCCCAGGTGGAAAAGACATGAGAGAAGCAATCCTTCTTGGAGGAGGGAGTTACTGAGATAAGGGACGAGTCTGGAGGTAGGGAGGAGGAGGAGGAGCTGCCACAAGGTCTGGCAGACCTGGGCTTCCAGGTGGACCTGACACATGTGTCTGGTGACACACGACCCCAGACCAGCTCACACTGAGGACATATAAGGATGTGTTCACGGATGGCAGGGTCGGTCTAGGATGTACTGAGGTTCTCCAACATCAGATCCTCTTGAACGATGAGGCGCCAATTCGATATAGCCATTTCGGCGGTTACCAACCAGTCAGTTGAAGGAGGTGAGGGAGCACAAAGAACAACGCAGGGGGTAATACAGGCCAGTTGTAGCCCATATGCGGCCCCAGTACTAATTGTATGGATGAAAGATGGAACCATGAGACTGTGTTGACCACCGCAGGTTCAATGAGGTCACAAGGAAGAATGCTTTCCTGATCCCCAGATATGCTGAGGTGTTGGATGCCTTGAGCGGGGATAAATGGTTTTCCAACTTTGGTTTTGCAACAGGCTACCATCAGGTGAAGGTCCACCCCAGGGATGTACACAAGACTGTACTCCACTCGGGCTAGTTGAGTTGAAAAGGATGGCCATGACGTTGTGTAATGCACCTGGGACATTTCAGTGTGACATGGAAAGCATCTTTGGTGGGGAGATCTTGTCAAGTTTACCAGTATATCTGGACGATATAATGGTTTTCTTTGACACATTAGAGACACATCTAGCAAGGTTGGAAGCTTGTTTTTTTCCCACCTCGAGGCACCATAACTTAACATTAAAACCATATTAATGTCGCTTCATGGAAAGGAAAGTTGTGTTCTTAGGATGAGTAGTGTCA
>NC_092252.1:21101953-21116991 GCF_036320965.1 Panulirus ornatus | reverse complement strand
GATCAGGTGTTTGCTTTGAAGAATGTATGTGAGAAATACTTAGAAAAGCAAATGGATTTGTATGTAGCATTTATGGATCTGGAGAAGGCATATGATAGAGTTGATAGAGATGCTCTGTGGAAGGTATTAAGAATATATGGTGTGGGAGGCAAGTTGTTAGAAACAGTGAAAAGTTTTTATCGAGGATGTAAGTAAGGCATGTGTACGTGTAGGAAGAGAGGAAAGTGATTGGTTCTCAGTGAATGCAGGTTTGCGGCAGGGGTGTGTGATGTCTCCAGGGTTGTTTAATTTGTTTATGGATGGGGTTGTTAGGGAGGTGAATGCAAGAGTTTTGGAAAGAGGGGCAAGTATGAAGTCTGTTTTGGATGAGAGAGCTTGGGAAGTGAGTCAGTTGTTGTTCGCTGATGACACAGCGCTGGTGGCTGATTCATGTGAGAAACTGCAGAAGCTGGTGACTGAGTTTGGTAAAGTGTGTGAAAGAAAAAAGTTAAGAGTGAATGTGAATAAGAACAAGGTTATTAGGTACAGTAGGGTTGAGGGTCAAGTCAATTGGGAGGTAAGTTTGAATGGAGAAAAATTGGAGGAAGGAAAGTGTTTTAGATATCTGGGAGTAGATCAGGCAGCGGATGGAACCATGGAAGCGGAAGTGAATCATAGGGTGGGGTAGGGGGCGAAAATCCTGGGAGCCTTGAAGAATGTTTGGAAGTCGAGAACATTATTCCTGAAAGCAAAAATGGGTATGTTAGAAGGAAGAGTGGTTCCAACAATGTTGCATGGTTGCGAGGCGTGGGCTATGGATAGAGTTGTGCGCAGGAGGGTGGATGTGCTGGAAATGAGATGTTTTAGGACAATATGTGGTGTGAGGTGCCGTGATCGAGTAAGTAATGTAAGGGTAAGAGAGATGTGTGGTAATAAAAAGAGTGTGGTTGAGAGAGCAGAAGGGGGTGTTTTGAAATGGTTTGGTCACATGGAGAGAATGAGTGAGGAAAGATTGACCAAGAGGATATATGTGTCAGAGGTGGAGGGAACGAGGAGAAGTGGGAGACCAAATTGGAGGTGGAAAGATGGAGTGAAAAAGATTTTCAATGATCGGGGTCTGAACATGCAGGAGGGTGAAAGGCGTGCAAGGAATAGAGTGAATTGGAACGATGTGGTATACCGGGGTCGACGTGCTGTCAATGGATTGAACCAGGGCATGTGTAGCATCTGGGGTAAACCATGGAAAATTGTGTGGGGCCTGGATGTGGAGAGGGAGCTGTGGTTTCGGTGCATTATTACATGACAGCTAGAGACTGAGTGTGAGTGAATGTGGCCTTTGTTGTCTTTTACTAGTGCTACCTCGCGCACATGAGGGGGGAGGGGGTTGTTATTTCATGTGTGGCGGAGTGGCGATGGGAATGAATAAAGGCAGACAGTATGAATTATGTACATGTGTATATATGTATATATATGTGTGTATATATATGTATACGTTGAGATGTATAGGCATGTATATTTGTGTGTGTGGACGTGTATGTATATACATGTGTATGTGGTTGGGTTGGGCCATCCTTTCGTCTGTTTCCTTGCGCTATCTCGCTAACTCGGGAGACATTGACAAAGCAAATATATATATATATATATATATATATATATATATATATATATATATATATATATATATATATATATATACATATATATATATATATATATATATATATATATATATATATATATATGGGGAGGTGATAACAAGTAGTGGTGATGTGAGAAGGAGATGGAGTGAGTATTTTGAAGGTTTGTTGATTGTGTTTGATGATAGAGTGGCAGATATAGGGTGTTTTGGTCGAGGTGGTGTGCAAAGTGACAGGGTTAGGGAAAATGATTTGGTAAACAGAGAAGAGGTAGTAAAAGCTTTGCGGAAGATGAAAGCCGGCAAGGCAGCAGGGCTGGATGGCATTGCAGTGGAATTTATTAAAAGAGGGGGTGACTGTATTGTTGACTGGTTGGTAAGGTTATTTAATGTATGTATGACTCATGGTGAGGTGCCTGAGGATTGGCGGAATGCGTGCATAGTGCCATTATACAAAGGCAAAGGGGATAAGAGTGAGTGCTCAAATTACAGAGGTATAAGTTTGTTGAGTATTCCTGGTAAATTATATGGAAGGGTATTGATTGAGAGTGTGAAGGCATGTACAGAGCATCAGATTGAGGAAGAGCAGTGTGGTTTCAGAAGTGGTAGAGGATGTGTGGATCAGGTGTTTGCTTTGAAGAATGTATGTGAAAAACACTTAGAAAAGCAAATGGATTTGTATGTAGCATTTATGGATCTGGAGAAGGCATATGACAGAGTTGATAGAGATGCTCTGTGGAAGGTATTAAGAATATATGGTGTGGGAGGGAAGTTGTTAGAAGCAGTGAAAAGTTTTCATCGAGGATGTAAGGCATGTGTACGTGTAGGAAGAGAGGAAAGTGATTGGTTCTCAGTGAATATAGGTTTGCGGCAGGGGTGTGTGATGTCTCCATAGTTGTTTAATTTGTTTATGGATGGGGTTGTCAGGGAGGTGAATGCAAGAGTTTTGGATATATATATATATATATATATATATATATATATATATATATATATATATATATATATATATATATATATATATATATATATATATATATTGATTGGTTCTCAGTGAATGTAGGTTTGCGGCAGGGGTGTGTGATGTCTCCATGGTTGTTTAATTTGTTTATGGATGGGGTTGTTAGGGAGGTAAATGCAAGAGTTTTGGAAAGAGGGGCAAGTATGAAGTCTGTTGGGGATGAGAGAGCTTGGGAAGTGAGTCAGTTGTTGTTCGCTGATGATACAGCGCTGGTGGCTGATTCATGTGAGAAACTGCAGAAGCTGGTGACTGAGTTTGGTAAAGTGTGTGGAAGAAGAAAGTTAAGAGGAAGTGTGAATAAGAGCAAGGTTATTAGGTACAGTAGGGTTGAGGGTCAAGTCAATGGGGAGGTGAGTTTGAATGGAGAAAAACTGGAGGAAGTGAAGTGTTTTAGATATCTGGGAGTGGATCTGGCAGCGGATGGAACCATGGAATCGGAAGTGGATCATAGGGTGGGGGAGGGGGCGAAAATTGTGGGGGCCTTGAAGAATGTGTGGAAGTCGAGAACATTATCTCGGAAAGCAAAAATGGGTATGTTTGAAGGAATAGTGGTTCCAACAATGTTGTATGGTTGCGAGGCGTGGGCTATGGATAGAGTTGTGCGCAGGAGGATGGATGTGCTGGAAATGAGATGTTTGAGGACAATGTGTGGTGTGAGGTGGTTTGATCGAGTGAGTAACGTAAGGGTAAGAGAGATGTGTGGAAATAAAAAGAGTGTGGTTGAGAGAGCAGAAGAGGGTGTTTTGAAGTGGTTTGGGCACATGGAGAGAATGAGTGAGGAAAGATTGACCAAGAGGATATATGTGTCGGAGGTGGAGGGAACGAGGAGAAGAGGGAGACCAAATTGGAGGTGGAAAGATGGAGTGAAAAAGATTTTGTGTGATCGGGGCCTGAACATGCAGGAGGGTGAAAGGAGGGCAAGGAATAGAGTGAATTGGAGCGATGTGGTATACCGGGGTTGACGTGCTGTCAGTGGATTGAATCGGGGCATGTGAAGCGTCTGGGGTAAACCATGGAAAGCTGTGTAGGTATGTATATTTGCGTGTGTGGACGTATGTATATACATGTGTATGGGGGGGGGGTGGTCCATTTCTTTCGTCTGTTTCCTTGCGCTACCTCGCAAACGCGGGAGACAGCGACAAAGTATAATAAATATAAAAATAATAAATATATATATATATATATATATATATATATATATATATATATATATATATATATATATATATATATATATATATATATATATAGAATTATCAATTGGCAAGCCCAGCACATCAATTGTGTGGTCAGTGCTGGCAGCAGCCGTGTTTGGTGGGGAGGGACCGTGGTTGTAGTGAGGGACGGATTCAGACATTTTTGCTCTCCTACACACGGGAGGTCAACCACAAGGCAGTAGGGCAAGGATGGCTCCAGCGCCTGAGGGAAGCAGAACAGATACACTGGTGCACCGTCTGCTGGGTTGGGCTCCAGCTGGTGAGAGGAAGTCGATCCAGATCTTACCAGCAGGTAGTCAACGCTTGGGTGGAGTCAGGAGGGAGGTGCCCATGGCTGAAGGCCGTGAGCGAACCGCTAGAGGGAGAGGGGCGGTGGTTGCCTGCTACTCTGTTTCTGATCCTGTCCTGTACGACTCTGTGTTATGGACGTGTGGTGGTAAAGGTGGGGACTTCCACCACCTAGCTAGGGAAAGGATGGAAGCTGCCCAGGTGGAAAAGACATGAGAGAAGCAATCCTTCTTGGAGGAGGGAGTTACTGAGATAAGGGACGAGTCTGGAGGTAGGGAGGAGGAGGAGGAGCTGCCACAAGGTCTGGCAGACCTGGGCTTCCAGGTGGACCTGACACATGTGTCTGGTGACACACGACCCCAGACCAGCTCACACTGAGGACATATAAGGATGTGTTCACGGATGGCAGGGTCGGTCTAGGATGTACTGAGGTTCTCCAACATCAGATCCTCTTGAACGATGAGGCGCCAATTCGATATAGCCATTTCGGCGGTTACCAGCCAGTCAGTTGGAGGAGGTGAGGGAGCACAAAGAACAACGCAGGGGGTAATACAGGCCAGTTGTAGCCCATATGCGGCCCCAGTACTAGTTGTATGGATGAAAGATGGAACCATGAGACTGTGTTGACCACCGCAGGTTCAATGAGGTCACAAGGAAGAATGCTTTCCTGATCCCCAGATATGCTGAGGTGTTGGATGCCTTGAGCGGGGATAAATGGTTTTCCAACTTTGGTTTTGCAACAGGCTACCATCAGGTGAAGGTCCACCCCAGGGATGTACACAAGACTGTACTCCCCTCGGGCTAGTTGAGTTGAAAAGGATGGCCATGACGTTGTGTAATGCACCTGGGACATTTCAGTGTGACATGGAAAGCATCTTTGGTGGGGAGATCTTGTCAAGTTTACCAGTATATCTGGATGATATAATGGTTTTCTTTGACACATTAGAGACACATCTAGCAAGGTTGGAAGCTTGTTTTTTTCCCACCTCGAGGCACCATAACTTAACATTAAAACCATATTAATGTCGCTTCATGGAAAGGAAAGTTGTGTTCTTAGGATGAGTAGTGTCAGGGGAGGGGATAGGATCAGATCCTGGTGTCAGGGGAGGGGATAGGATCAGATCCTGGTGTCAGGGGAGGGGATAGGATCAGATCCTGGTGTCAGGGGAGGGGATATGATCAGATCCTGGTGTCAGGGGAGGGGATAGGATCAGATCCTGGTGTCAGAGGAGGGGATAGGATCAGATCCTGGTGTCAGGGGAGGGGATAGGATGAGATCCTGGTGTCAGAGGAGGGGATAGGATCAGATCCTGGTGTCAGGGGAGGGGATAGGATGAGATCCTGGTGTCAGGGAGGGGATAGGATCAGATCCTGGTGTCAGGGGAGGGGATAGGATGAGATCCTGGTGTCAGGGGAGGGGATAGGATCAGATCCTGGTGTCAGGGGAGGGGATAGATCAGATCCTGGTGTCAGGGGAGGGGATAGGATCAGATCCTGGCCAGTTAGAGGTGGTTAGTGGATGGATCATCCCAGCTACAATTAGGGAACCGCGATCGTTTCTGGGTTTCGCCTTCTTCACAAGATTGGCATGAGGATTCGCCAAACTGGCCGTTCCGTTACCATCACTAACAGCGGCATCATGTATGCCCAACACACCCTTGTGGGACAACAACTGGGGTGGACAGCGAGGGAAGACGTTGCAGGTCATCGAGGATAAGTTGGTGAGAACATCATTGCTCAGGTGTGCTGACTCTTCTCTCACGCTTTCTTTCCAGAGATTGACGCCAGTGTGCTGGGAGTGTGGGGGCGCCGCTGTCACATGAGTTTCAGGGGTGAAGACATCCTGTGGCGCTTGCAAGAAGTGGGCTGCAACGGGCAGAGAGGAATATGCAGCACTACAGCAGCGGGAAGCTTGAGCTGCTGGCTCTGAGGTGGACTGTCACACAAAAGTTTAAAGATAACCTCACAGGGATCAAGTTTGTGGTAGTGACGGATAGTAACCCACTGATCCATCTAGAACCAGCTAAGGAGAAGCGACAGTGGGCAGGGCACCTTGGGGGGATGAACAGCAACGTATAATGACACCCAGCTCAGTAACGGGATTTGCCACACACTTCCTCGTTTCTGGCGGGGGACCGAGTCAACCCCGGGATGTGGTATTACCTGGACTGGGAACAAACGAGGGTACGTTTGACGACTGGGTCATCACTCATCGTGAACACCTACCGAAGGCGTGGCCACCTGCATGGGACAACTTGGAGAAGGTAAGCCGGGAGAGGAAGAAGTGGTATGACCAGGGGAGGTCAGGGCACAACCTTTACGGGGTGGGTCAGAGCGCGCTACTCAGGTACCTCCAAGTACGAAGGTTAGTGCAAAGTCCAGGACGAGTGGCTAAACACCATTTTTGTAGTGACCAACAGACTAGGAGAAGAAGGAAGTATATATAGACTTGTACCAGAAAATGGAGAGAGCGAGGCAAGAGTCAAACACAGTGTGCACATGAGAGTGGCAGCGGAGGAAGACTATGAGATGGCTGGACACTGGGGACGATGACGCTCCGACTTCAGCTGAAGGAGGAGTAAGAGACACGAGCAGCGCAGGTGGACATGTAGAGGATGACAGTGAGCCTTGGAGGAGCGTCAGCTAGGGAACAAGAGCCAATGGTGAGGCGGAATATTGGAAAAGGAACAGAGACGCGGCGGAGGAGCCGACGAAGCAAGGCTGGGAAACATTCTAATGTACACGAGCTACAGCGGACAGCCTTGTGTACACGTTACAGGGTTAGAGCAAGCTGGCAGAATAGGCAGAGTAGAGAATGGGCAGAGGGGATGACACTGAAGGAGATGGGCAGAGGGGATGACACTGAAGGAGATGGGCAGGGGTGATGACACTGAAGGAGATGGGCAGAGGGGATGACACTGAAGGAGATGGGCAGAGGGGATGACACTGAAGGAGATGGGCAGAGGGGATGACACTGAAGGAGATGGGCAGAGGGGATGACACTGAAGGAGACAATAATCCATACCCTCTACAGGTTGGTCATGAGGGCCATGGTGAGCGTTTCCCTGGGTGAGCAGTGTACGGAAATACAACTGTACAATATATGATGTTTGAAGAACCCAGGCAGAGGACAATAGTGGAGGGACGACACTACATGTTCGTGACACACGCTTGGCGTCGACGGTAAAATTTGGTTCACACAAGCAAGAGCAGTAAGGGGAGGAGGGACGCTTCACGCTACACAAGCAGAAGGAGTGAGGGGAGGAGGGACGCTTCACGCTACACTAGCAGAAGGAGTGAGTGGAGGAGGGACGCTTCACGCTACACTAGCAGAAGGAGTGAGGGGAGGAGGGACGCTTCACGCTACACTAGCAGAAGGAGTGAGGGGAGGAGGGACGCTTCACGCTACACTAGCAGGAGTGAGGGAAGGAGGGACGCTTCACGCTACACTAGCAGAAGGAGTGAGGGGAAGAGGGACGCTTCACGCTAAACTAGCAGGAGGAGTGAGGGGGGAGGGACGCTTCACGCTACACTAGCAGAAGGAGTGAGGTGAGGAGGGACGCTTCACGCTACACTAGCAGAAGGAGTGAGGGGAGGAGGGACGCTTCACGCTACACTAGCAGAAGGAGTGAGGGGAGGAGGGACGCTTCACGCTACACTAGCAGAAGGAGGGAGGGGAGGAGGGACGCTTCACGCTACACTAGCAGAAGGAGTGAGGGGAGGAGGGACGCTTCACGCTACACTAGCAGAAGGAGTGAGGGGAGGAGGGACGCTTCACGCTACACTAGCAGAAGGAGGGAGGGGAGGAGGGACGCTTCACGCTACACTAGCAGAAGGAGTGAGGGGAGGAGGGACGCTTCACGCTACACTAGCAGAAGGAGTGAGGGGAGGAGGGACGCTTCACGCTACACTAGCAGAAGGAGGGAGGGGAGGAGGGACGCTTCACGCTACACTAGCAGAAGGAGTGAGGGAGGAGGGACGCTTCACGCTACACTAGCAGAAGGAGTGAGGGAGGAGGGACGCTTCACGCTACACTAGCAGAAGGAGTGAGGGGAGGAGGGACGCTTCACGCTACACTAGCAGAAGGAGGGAGGGGAGGAGGGACGCTTCACGCTACACTAGCAGAAGGAGGGAGGGGAGGAGGGACGCTTCACGCTACACTAGCAGAAGGAGTGAGGGGAGGAGAGGCGCTTCACGCTACACTAGCAGAAGGGTAAGGGGAGAAGGGACGCTTCACGCTACACTAGCAGAAGGAGTGAGGGGAGGAGGGACGCTTCACGCTACACTAGCAGAAGGAGTGAGGGGAGAAGGAACGCTTCACGCTACACTAGCAGGAGGAGTGAGGGGAGGAGGGACGCTTCACGCTACACTAGCAGAAGGAGTGAGGGGAGGAGGGATGCTTCATGCTACACTTGCAGAAGGAGTGAGGGGAGGAAGGACGCTTCACGCTACACTAGCAGGAGGAGTGAGGGGAGGAGGGACGCTTCACGCTACACTAGCAGAAGGAGGGAGGGGAGGAGGGACGCTTCACGCTACACTAGCAGAAGGAAGGAGTGGAGGAGGGACGCTTCACGCTACACTAGCAGAAGGAGTGAGGGGAGGAGGGACGCTTCACGCTACACTAGCAGAAGGAGTGAGGGGAGGAGGGACGCTTCACGTTACACAAGCAGAAGGAGTGAGGGGAGGAGGGACGCTTCACGCGACACTAGCAGAAGGAGTGAGGGGAGGAGGGACGCTTCACACTACACTAGCAGAAGGAGTGAGGGGAGGAGGGACGCTTCACGCTACACTAGCAGAAGGAGTGAGGAAGGAGGGACGCTTCACGCTACACTAGTAGAAGGAGTGAGTGGAGGAGGGACGCTTCACGCTACACTAGCAGAAGGAGTGAGGGGAGAAGGAACGCTTTACGCTACACTAGCAGGAGGAGTGAGGGGAGGAGGGACTCTTCACGCTACACTAGCAGAAGGAGTAAGGGGAGGAAGGACGCTTCACGCTACACTAGCAGGAGGAGTGAGGGGACGAGGGACGCTTCACGCTACACTAGCAGAAGGAGTGAGGGGAGGAGGGACGCTTCACGCGACACTAGCAGAAGGAGGGAGGGGAGGAGGGACGCTTCACGCGACA
This sequence comes from Panulirus ornatus, assembly GCF_036320965.1. Classification (NCBI taxonomy): domain Eukaryota; kingdom Metazoa; phylum Arthropoda; class Malacostraca; order Decapoda; family Palinuridae; genus Panulirus; species Panulirus ornatus. The sequence goes on along the minus strand of NC_092252.1, from coordinate 21,107,726 downwards.
CTAGCAGAAGGAGTGAGGGGAGGAGGGACGCTTCACGCTACACTAACAGAAGGAGTGAGTGGAGTAGGGACGCTTCCCGTTACACTAGAAGAAGGAGTGAGGGGAGGAAGGACGCTTCACACTACACTAGCAGAAGGAGTGAGGGGAGGAGGGACGCTTCACGCTACACTAGCAGAAGGAGTGAGGGGAGGAGGGACGCTTCACGCTACACTAGCAGAAGGAGTGAGGGGAGGAGGAACGCTTCACGCTACATTAGCAGGAGTGAGGGGAGGAGGGACGCTTCACGCTACACTAGCAGAAGGAGTGAGGTGACGGGGGACGCTTCACGCTACACTAACAGAAGGAGTGAGTGGAGTAGGGACGCTTCCCGTTACACTAGCAGAAGGAGTGAGGGGAGGAAGGACGCTTCACACTACACTAGCAGAAGGAGTGAGGGGAGGAGGGACGCTTCACGCTACACTAGCAGAAGGAGTGAGGGGAGGAGGGACGCTTCACGCTACACTAGCAGAAGGAGTGAGGGGAGGAGGAACGCTTCACGCTACATTAGCAGGAGTGAGGGGAGGAGGGACGCTTCACGCTACACTAGCAGAAGGAGTGAGGTGACGGGGGACGCTTCACGCTACACTAGCAGAAGGAGTGAGGGAAGGAGGGACGCTTCACGCTACACTAGCAGGAGGAGTGATGGGAGGAGGGAAGCTTCACGCTACACTAGCAGAAGGAGTGAGGGGAGGAGGGACGCTTCACGCTACACTAGCAGAAGGAGTGAGGGGAGGAGGGACGCATCACGCTACACTAGCAGAAAGAGTGAGGGGAGGAGGGACGCTTCACGCTACACTAGCAGAAGGAGTGAGAGGAGGAGGGACGCATCACGCTACACGAGCAAGAGTGAGGGGAGGAGGGATGCTTCACGCTACACTAGCAGAAGGAGTGAGGGGAGGAGGGACGCTTCACGCTACACGAGCAGGAGTAGTGAGGGGAGGAGGGACGCTTCACGCTACACTAGCAGAAGGAGTGAGGGGAGGAGGGACGCTTCACGCTACACTAGCAGGAGGAGTGAGTGGAGGAGGGACGCTTCACGCTACACTCTATATATATATATATATATATATATATATATATATATATATATATATATATATATATATATATATCAGATTGGGGAAGAGCAGTGTGGTTTCAGAAGTGGTAGAGGATGTGTGGATCAGGTGTTTGCTTTGAAGAATGTATGTGAGAAATACTTAGAAAAGCAAATGGATTTGTATGTAGCATTTATGGATCTGGAGAAGGCATATGATAGAGTTGATAGAGATGCTCTGTGGAAGGTATTAAGAATATATGATGTGGGAGGAAAGTTGTTAGAAGCAGTGAAAAGTTTTTATCGAGGATGTAAGGCATGTGTACGGGTAGGAAGAGAGGAAAGTGATTGGTTCTCAGTGAATGTACGTTTGCGGCAGGGGTGTGTGATGTCTCCATGGTTGTTTAATTTGTTTATGGATGGGGTTGTTAGGGAGGTAAATGCAAGAGTTTTGGAAAGAGGGGCAAGTATGAAGTCTGTTGGGGATGATAGAGCTTGGGAAGTGAGTCAGTTGTTGTTCGCTGATGATACAGCGCTGGTGGCTGATTCATGTGAGAAACTGCAGAAGCTGGTGACTGAGTTTGGTAAAGTGTGTGGAAGAAGAAAGTTAAGAGTAAATGTGAATAAGAGCAAGGTTACTAGGTACAGTACGGTTGAGGGTCAAGTCAATTGGGAGGTGAGTTTGAATGGAGAAAAACTGTAGGAAGTGAAGTGTTTTAGATATCTGGAAGTGGATCTGGCAGCGGATGGAACCATGGAAGCGGAAGTGGATCATAGGGTGGGGGAGGGGGCGAAAATTCTGGGGGCCTTGAAGAATGTGTGGAAGTCGAGAACATTATCTCGGAAAGCAAAAATGGGTATGTTTGAAGGAATAGTGGTTCCAACAATGTTGTATGGTTGCGAGGCGTGGGCTATGGATAGAGTTGTGCGCAGGAAGATGGATGTGCTGGAAATGAGATGTTTGAGGACAATGTGTGGTGTGAGGTGGTTTGATCGAGTTAGTAACGTAAGAGTAAGAGAGATGTGTGGAAATAAAAAGAGCGGGGTTGAGAGAGCAGAAGAGGGTGTTTTGAAGTGGTTTGGGCACATGGAGAGAATGAGTGAGGAAAGATTGACCAAGAGGATATATGTGTCGGAGGTGGAGGGAACGAGGAGAAGAGGGAGACCAAATTGGAGGTGGAAAGATGGAGTGAAAAAGATTTTGTGTGATCGGGGCCTGAACATGCAGGAGGGTGAAAGGAGGGCAAGGAATAGAGTGAATTGGAGCGATGTGGTATACCGGGGTTGACGTGCTGTCAGTGGATTGAATCAAGGCATGTGAAGCGTCTGGGGTAAACCATGGAAAGCTGTGTAGGTATGTATATTTGCGTGTGTGGACGTATGTATATACATGTGTATGGGGGGGGTTGGGCCATTTCTTTCGTCTGTTTCCTTGCGCTACCTCGCAAACGCGGGAGACAGCGACAAAGTATAATAAATAACAAAAAATATATATATATATATATATATATATATATATATATATATATATATATATATATATATATATATATATATACATATATATATATACATATAAATATATATATATATATATATATATATATATATATATATATATATATATATATATATATATATATATATATATATATATATATATATATATATATGTATTTATATACATATATATATAATTGTTATACGTGGGGTGTTCAGTGTTGTAAATGGAAATGGTGAAGAGCTTGTAGATTTATGTGCAGAAAAAGGACTGGTGATTGGGAATACTTGGTTTAAAAAGAGATATATACATAAGTATGCATATGTAAGTAGGAGAGATGGCCAGAGAGCGTTATTGGATTACATGTTAATTAATAGCCGCGCGAAAGAGAGACTTTTGGATGTTAATGTGCTGAGAGGTGCAACTGGAGGGATGTTTGATCATCATCTTGTGTCGGTGAAGGTGAAGATATGCAGAGGATTTCAGAAAAGAAGAGAGAATGTTGGGGTGAAGAGAGTGGTGAGAGTAAGTGAGCTTGGGAAGGAGACTTGTGTGAGGAAGTACCAGGAAAGACTGAGTACAGAATGGAAAAAGATGAGAACAAATGAGGTAAGGGGAGTGGGGGAGGAATGGGATGTATTTAGGGAAGCAGTGATGGCTTGCGCAAAAGATGCTTGTGGCATGAGAAGCGTGGGAGGTGCGTTGATTAGAAAGGGTAGTGAGTGGTGAGATGAAGAAGTAAGATTATTAGTGAAAGAGAAGAGAGAGGCATTCGGACGATTTTTGCAGCGAAATAATGCAAATGAGTGGGAGATGTATAAAAGAAAGAGGCAGGAGGTCAAGAGAAAGATGCAAGAGGTGAAAAAGAGGGCAAATGAGAGTTGGGGTGAGAGAGTATCATTAAATTTTAGGGAGAATAAAACGATGTTTTGGAAGGAGGTAAATAAAGTGCGTAAGACAAGGGAACAAATGGGAGCTTCAGTAAAGGGGGCTAATGGGGAGGTGATAATAAGTAGTGGTGATGTGAGAAGGAGATGGAGTGAGTATTTTGAAGGTTTGTTGAATGTGTTTGATGATAGAGTGGCAGATATAGGGTGTTTTGGTCGAGGAGGTGTGCAAAGTGAGAGGGTTAGGGGAAATCATTTGGTAAACAGAGAAGAGGTAGTAAAAGCTTTGCGAAAGATGAAAGCCGGCAAGGCAGCAGGTTTGGAAGGTATTGCAGTGGAATTTATTAAAAAAGCGGGTGACTGTATTGTTGACTGGTTGGTAAGGTTATTTAATGTATGTATGATTCATAGTGAGGTGCCTGATTATTGGCGGAATGCTTGCATAGTGCCATTGTACAAAGGCAAAGGGGACAAAGGTGAGTGCTCAAATTACAGAGGTATAAATTTGTTGAGTATTCCTGGGAAATCATATGAGACGGTATTGATTGAGAGGGTGAAGGCATGTACAGAGCATCAGATTGGGGAAGAACAGTGTGGTTTCAGAATTGGTAGAGGATGTGTGGATCAGGTGTTCGTTTTGAAGAATGTATGTGAGAAATACTTAGAAAAGCAAACGAATTTGTATGTAGCATTTATGGATCTGGAGAAGGCATATGATAGAGTTGATAGAAATGCTCTATGGAAGGTATTAAGAATATATGGTGTGGGAGGCAAGTTGTTAGGAGCAGTGAAAAGTTTTTATGAAGGATGTAAGGCATGTGTACGTGTAGGAAGAGAGGAAAGTGATTGGTTCTCAGTGAATGTAGTTTTGCGGCAGGAGTGTGTGATGTATCCATGGTTGTTTAATTTGTATATGGATGAGGTTGTTAGGGAGGTGAGTGCAAGAGTTTTGGAAAGAGGGGCAGCTATGTACTCTGTTGTGGATGAGAGAGCTTGGGAATGAGTCAGTTGTTGTTCGCTGATGATACAGCGCTGGTGGCTGATTCATGTAAGAAACTGCAGAAGCTGGTGACTGAGTTTGGTAAAGTGTGTGATATATATATATATATATATATATATATATATATATATATATATATATATATATATATATATATATATCCCTGGGGACAGGGGATTAAGAATACTTCCCACGTATTCCCTGCGTGTCGTAGAAGGCGACTAAAAGGGGAGGGAGCGGGGGGCTGGAAATCCTCCCCTCTCGTTTTTTTTTTTTTTTTTTTTTTAATTTTCCAAAAGAAGGAACAGAGAATTGGGCCAGGTGAGGGTATTCCCTCAAAGGCCCAGTCCTCTGTTCTTAATGCTACCTCGCTAACGCGGGAAATGGCGAATAGTTTAAAAGAAAGAAAAAGATATATATATATATATATATATATATATATATATATATATATATATATATATATATATATATATATATATATATATTTTTTTTTTTTTTTTTCAAACTATTCGCCATTTCCCGCGTTAGCGAGGTAGCGTTAAGAACAGAGGACTGGGCCATTGAGGGAATATCCTCACCTGGCCCCCTTCTCTGTTCCTTCTTTTGGAAAATTAAAAAAAATTGAGAGGGGAGGGTTTCCAGCCCCTCGCTCCCTCCCCTTTTAGTCGCCTTCTACGACACGCAGGGAATACGTGGGAAGTATTCTTACTCCCCTATCCCCAGGGAAAATATATATATATATATATATATATATATATATATATATATATATATATATATATATATATATATATATATATATATATATATATACATATATATATATATATATATATATATATATATATATATATATATATATATATATATATATATATATATACATATATATATATATATTGGAGTGATGTGGTAGTGAATTGGAGCGATGTGGTATACCGGGGTTGACGTGCTGTCAGTGGATTGAATCAAGGCATGTGAAGCGTCTGGGGTAAACCATGGAAAGCTGTGTAGGTATGTATATTTGCGTGTGTGGACGTATGTATATACATGTGTATGGGGGTGGGTTGGGCCATTTCTTTCGTCTGTTTCCTTGCGCTACCTCGCAAACGCGGGAGACAGCGACAAAGCAAAAAAAAAAAAAAAAAATATATATATATATATATATATATATATATATATATATATATATATATATATATATATATATATATATATATATTTTTTTTTTTATACTTCTGGTTCAACCTCTGGCTATGGAAAAAAGGAAATGTATAATTTATTTACACAAACGTCAATAGCAGTTC